>NC_142795.1:81201468-81501468 GCF_049724085.1 Artemia sp. Qi Xiang Cuo | reverse complement strand
TCCCCCAAACACCTCCAATCGAAATTGTGAGATAGCCATTCTGTTCAGCGTAGGTAAGGTTTTTTATAGAAGGCGTTGTCGTAGAAACTTCAAAACAGGCTCATTCGATTGGAAATTCAAAGGGCTAGTGCCCTTTTTAATAGTCAAAAGTGATTGGAGGGCAACTAGCACCCCCCCCCCGCCCATCATTCCCCCAAACACATCCAATCAAAATTGTGAGATAGCCATTTTGTTTAGCGTAGCTGATTTCCAGATGGAAAATATGTTTTTGAGGAGGACACTCCCCCACAACCCTCATGACAAGGGTTTTAAGTTATGCAATGGGGGCATATAAGGTTTTTACTGAAGGAGTTGTCGTAGAAACTTCAAAACAGGCTCATTTGATTGGAAATACAAAGGGCTAGTGCCCTTTTTAATAGTCGAAAGTGATTGGAGGGCAACTAGCCCCCCCCATGCTCATAATTCCCCCAACACATCCAATCAAAATTTTGAGATAGCCAGTTTGTTCAGCTTAGTTGATTTTCAGATAGAAAATATGTTTTTGAGGAGGACAATCCCCCACAACCCTCAGGGCGAGGGTTTTAAGTTATGCCCTGGGGGCACATAAGGTTTTAACAGAAGGCGTTGTCGTAGAAACTTCAAAAAAGGTTCATTCGATTGGAAATTCAAAGTGCTAGTGCCCTTTATAATAGTCAAAAGTGATTGGAGATCAACTACCCCCCCCCCACGCCCATCTTTCCCCATAACACATCCAATCAAAATTGTGACATAGCCATTTTGTTCAACGTAGTTAATTTCCAGATAGAAAATAGGTTTTTGAAGAGGACACTGCCCCAAAACCCTCAGGGCAAGGGTTTTAAGTTATGACCTTGGGGCGTATAAGGCTTTATAGAAGACGTTGTCGCAGAAACTTCAAAAAAAGGTCATTCAACTGGCAATTCAAAGGGCTATTGCCCTTTTTAACGGCCAACAATGATTGGAGGGCAATTAGCCCCCCTCCCGCTCCCATCAGTCACCCAACCGCATCTAATAAAAAATGTGAGATAGGAATTTTGTCAGAGTAGCTGATTTCCAGATAGAAAATATCTTTTTGAGGAGGACACTCCCCCCACAACCCTCGGGGCAAGGGTTTTAAGTTATGCCCTGGGGCCATATAAGGTTTTTATAGAAGGTGTTTTCGTGGAAACTTCGAAACAAGCTCATTCGATTGGAAATTCAAAGGGCTAGTGCCCTTTTCAATAGTCGAAAGTGATTGGAGGGCAACTCGCCCCCCCACGCCAATCATTCCCCCAAACGCATCCGATCATAATTTTGAGATAGGCATTTTGTCAGCGTAGCTGATTTCCAGATAGAAAATATCTTTTTGAGGAGGACACTTCCCCACAACCCTCAGGGCAAGGGTTTTAAGTTATGCCCTGGGGGCATATAAGGTTTTTATAAAAGGCGTTGTCGTAAAAACTTCAAAACAGGCTCATTCGACTGGAAATTCAAAGGGCTTGTGCCCTTTTTAATAGTCGATAGTGATTTGAGGGCAATTAGCCCCCCCCCCACGCCCATCAGTCCCCCAAACAAATCCAATAAAAATTTTGAGATAGGCATTTTGTCAGCGTAGCTGATTTCCAGATAGAAAATATCTTTTTGAGGAGGACACTCCCCCACAACCATTAGGGCAAGGGTTTTAAGTTATGCCCAGGGGGCATATAAGGTTTTTATAGAAGACGTTTTCGTAGAAACTTCGAAACAGGCTCATTCGATTAGAAATTCAAAGGGCTAGTGCCCTTTTTAATAGTCGAAAAAGATTGGAGGTCAACTCGCCTCCCACGCTCATCAGTCCGCCAAACCCCGCCGATCAAAATTATGAGTCTGGCCTTTTGTCAGTGGTGTAGATGTCTTGAGAGAGTATATCTTTTTGAGGAGGGACCTCCCCCACAACCCTTAGGGCAATGGTTTTAAGTTATATCCTGGGGCCATTGAAAGTTGTTGTAGATGGCGTTGCTATAGAAACTTTAAAACAAGTTCTTTTGATTGGAAGTTCAAAGAGCTAGTACCCTTTTTAATAGTCGATAGTGATTTGAGGGCAACTAGCCCCCCCCACGCCCATTGGGCTACAAAACAAATTCACTCAATATTTAATAGACATGCAGTCCGTCATTATAGCAGCGGTTCAGATAGTCTATATCTTTTTGAGGAGTAACTTCCCCGCTAACCATTAAGAAACATGTGTTCATTATTGTCCTGGTGGCACTTAAGATTTATATAGAAGACGTTGTCGTAGAAACTTCGAAACAGGCTCATTCGATTAGAAATTCAAAGGGCTAGTGCCCTTTTTAATAGTCGAAAAAGATTGGAGGTCAACTCGCCTCCCACGCCCATCATTCCCCCAAACACACCCGGTTAAAATTTTGATATATGTATTGTGTCATCTTAGCTGATTTCCAGAGAGAAAATATCTCTTTTATGAGGGCACTTCCCAAAAACCTTTGGAGCAAGGGTTTTAAGTTCTGCCCAGGGGGCATATAAGGTTTTTATAGAAGGTGTTGTCGTAGAAACTTCAAAACAGGCTTATTCGATTGGAAATTCAAAGAGCTAGTGCCCTTTTGAATAGTCAAAAATGATTTGAGGGCAACTAGCCCCCCCCACTCCCATCATTTCTCCACACACATCCAATCAAAATTGTGAGATAGCCATTTTGTTCAGCGTAGTTGATTTCTAGATAGAAAATATGTTTTAGAGGAGGACACTACCCCACAATCCTCAGGGCAAGGGTTTTAAGTTATGCACTGGAGGCATATAAGGTTTTTATTGAAGGTGTTGTCGTAGAAACTTCAAAACAGGCTCATTCGATTGAAAATTCAAAGAGCTAGTGCCCTTTTTAATAGTCGAAAGTGATGGGAGGGCAACTCGCCCTTCCTGTGGCAATAAAGGTTGCGCTACAGGCCGTGCCAAATGTGGCAATATTGACTCGCGCCATATGTGGCAATAAGGATTGTGGTAATTGTGGTAATAAAGATTGACCACGTCAAATGTAATATTAAGATTTAAAGCTGTGAACTTACACCTCATAAGTTTTCCGATAGCGCCACTTATAGCGCTAAAGATTGTGCCATCAAGGACTGCGCCACAGCAATGGGGGGTAAAGTAAATGGGTGACCGCGCCACTCGCTAAAAGCGAGAAAATAAAATGCGTAACTATAGTAGGTTAGAAATTCTCCAACTGTCAATCCAGGAGTTTAACCTCGCTTCCTCGAGTTATCTCCTTGTCAATTACCTCTAATGTTATGTAGAAATCAGATTCCTGGGAGCCTTACCGATGGAGACATACGAACTAGTTACCTGCTGTGCGATAAGATACAGACATATAAATAAAACAAACACAAATAGAAAAGCAATAGTTTTATTGTGACTTACATTATAGGCGTACAACAGTGCTTCACTTCAACTGACGACAAATAGAGGCAGAGATAATAATGACCAAATCTCTACAATGACTGTATATTGATAATTCTGACAAATGAAATGCCCAATAATAGTTCTGACAAACGAAGGCCTCGAAAAACACTTTTCTTCACTATATCAAACTAGTCCTGATTCTGCGCCTTAAGAGCTATTTCACGATTGGCCCAAGTCCTGTGGAGGGGGCCGCTACCTTGTAATTATGTTTGCAAACTCACTTCATTATGCTAACTGCCCATCCAATCAATTGTTTTAGTTTTTTTGATGATTAAACATTCATATGATAACTTAAACTTCCTGTAAACTTTGTATCTAGCGATTTTCTTATTTCCAAGTACCTTCGCGAAATTCAAAACCGTCTCCTGTGATTATTTGGCTGAGACTAAAATGCAGTTTTTCTTTTGCTGATTAAGAAGTTTTCTTTTTGAGACGGGATTTAAAGTTAATTAGGGGAAGTTTAATTTATGTCGGAATTATCCTTAGAAGGAATGAATTTTTTTTGTATTTTAAATATATCACATATTACTCACGGTACATATCAACCTTCCCATTATTTAATGACGTCCCGTCATTAGGACTTGCTTGCCCTTGGGTTTTTGAAATATTCGCTATTTATTAACTATTGGTCCTACGTAATTTTAATTGACATTGTATTATTTTATACTCTTATATAAGTTTAATCACGAGTGATAAAATTTTCTATATCACTTTTCTTATTTTATTGTATATCCCTTTCTAACGTTCATCTACCGGACTGAGATTATCTATGGTTATAGCCTAGCTACTATACTAAAGATTTTTTTTCTACATCTAACGCTAATGACTTTTACATTTCCAACAAGGTTGAGGCTATTCTACTTTTACTATAAGATTTTTTGAAAATTCACCTTTTACAAGTATTTTTTTATTTTGCTAACTATAGGGTAATTATGCTTCCTATCCACGCTAAATTAATGGGGAAATACATTGACTTACATTAACTCTATCTAAGTAAATAGCAATACACACACACATATATATATATATATATATATATATATATATATATATATATATATATATATATATATATATATATATATATATATATATATATATATATATATATATATATATATATATATATATATATATATATATATATATATATATATATATATATATATATATATATATATATATATATATATATATATATATATATATATATATATATATATATATATATATATATATATATATATATATATATATATATATATATATATATATATATATATATATATATATATATATATATATATATATATATATATATATATATATATATATATATATGAACGATTTAAAGTGTTCACTACATTCACTGGTAATCATTAAAACATTTTCACTGGGTTTGTTCGTTATATAATTCTGATAATAAGTTATCGAAGTTGTTTTTCAAAACTATTTTTTATCAAAATTATTAAAATGTGAAATGTGTAAATTCACACCTATTTCACCACCTACGTGTCTCTTAGCGTACTCACTCCTTCTGTTATAAATTATGGTCCTTCACTTCTTTCGTCTTGGCAAAAATTTTAAAACACTTACAATGTAGTTTCTTCACAGAACAGTTCGAGCATGGTTATGTTCATCTTGGACGAAACGCTTTCTCTAATTGTCAAACAGGAAATGATACTCCCAGGTACAGGTGTGTGGAGTTTTGATATCAAAGTTCACTCTCATCTGCTGTTTTTGGATATTTCATAAGGTGCCTTATCGTTAAGGGGTTGAACACTGGGACTGCGTTCAGTTTCTTCTCAGCATATCATTTTTGGGATATTTTAAAGCACATAGAGAATGTATTTCTCGTATAAAATGGTTCATTCGTGCACTTAGAGATTACAGTTCTCTTACAAAATTGTTAGTGCGTGGCTTGCGTCTATTAACTTTTGCGGTGATTCCTTGGTTAATCAGAGAGGAATTGATGTTTGGATTTGGAAGGGGTCGACATGAAACTTTAGTGATTCCTTCAACATATTGTCTTTAACTTGTGGGAGGAGTATATTGTCTCTGAGGGGTTAGCCACTGGGGTTAATTTTGGTTTCTGTAATTCAGTGGTTGGTTTCCAGGTCCATTTTTCAGAAATTATCTCGTAACATTTATGGGATAAGAGATATGAAGTTTTTGCATTTGATAGAGGTGATAGGATTCCAAGAAATGGTCGAAAGGGGTTCGACGCGTGAATCTGCGACACGTAAAGAATTTGGGTTCATCAAATATCATAACTATACAGTCATATGGTACATGGGTCCATAAGGATTATCAAGGGTGATATTTATGGACTTATATCTCGTACTGGTCGATGGGATTCTCAGGATTTATGTGTTTATATAGTTCGATAATGCACTGGATACTTAGATTCAAATTTGGTGTTACCTGATACGTAGTATGGTTTGTGGTCGAGGAGACAACGATCAAAAGGTAACTGTAATCTTCGTAAACAAAGCTAGGATGAAAATTGCCTGGAGTCTATGGTGAGCACTCTTCGTTGGTTGAGGTATGATGAAAATAGATGCTACTATGTTGTATCTGCACTGGACTGCACATTGTAATGATTGATTTCCAATATGTTAATCCCCTTCCTGTAATAAAAATAACGAGGCAGAATCACACGTTCTTTAAAACAAGTCGTCATAATACATAATAAGCTACAAGGCAATATTAAGCAAATGCTAATGTTAATTCACGTGTATTGATTTTTTTTTCTTTTTTAAATGACATTGTTACTTTAAATAAGGTCTCTTATTATTTTCCTTGGTATACATTATTACACACACTTTATCTTAACCTTCAGCAACCCTTATTTAATTCTACATTAGATTTAAAATAAGCACTTGAACATAAGTTACATTACATCATTTAGTTTGAGGTCTCAGTTTACAACATATTTCATGCCTTCATTGCTCACGCACGTCCGTGGTGTTTAAGAAACGCATGTTGCTGCGTCGTAGCCTCACGGTTTTACGTAAGCGACACTTATAATGAAGGAACAAGACATAACAAGGACGAGTGGAGACCTCTATACCCATTCGTTTTCTAATGTCTTCCCTTTTTCTTGGCTTAGATGTTCTCATAGGGTTCCGGGTTTAACTTCTGCATTTCAGCCGTATCCCCATGTTCTTCCTTCGGGTTTTGCCTTCTTAGTCTCAGGATTTTTCCATAATTAAAAGTCAGTAAGTTTCTCATGGTCAGGGAAATCGTGAATACGAAACATACGGTCAGTAGTATGTTCCACCAAAAATTGGTTCAGAATAATCCGTATCTATCATCCACGTACGTAAGTCTCTGGTCTTCACTTGTAAATAGGGGGATCTGGGAGTCTACTGCTTCTCTTATTTTTGTAAGCCTTAATGTCCCTTTATTCTTTTCTATTTTGGACCATATTGGGGTTTTCATTTCCTCACTTTGTATATTGGGAATAGTGTACGACAGGTTAATTGCCTTAAAATTGATTATTTTTTTGGATTTATTATATTTGTGCTTAGGAACTTTAATTCGAATACTATGTCATTTTCATTACTCTTATCTGTGTCTATGTACATCAAATAGACCAATAGATCGTTCGGAAGCTCTAGGTTTTTCAACGTATTCGATATATCTTTCTTATGCATATTTTCACGAATTACTTTGCGACATCGTTCAGCTAAGGAAAGCGGATTATTTATGACTTTTATTGCTCTAAAAATTAATTGTATGTGCGACGCATTACAACATTTTTGTTCACGTACAATAGTGTCAAAACCAGTAATACTTTGGATCCAAAATTCTCATATTCTTCAAAAAGTTTAGTGCCATTTTTTTTATGTTATTATAATCTCGCGTGGTAACTTCCAACGTGTTGGATTTTATTTTAGGGTTTATGCCATCAAAGTTCCAGCAATTTTTATACAAACTTTTAAGAAAATTTCCTTCATTTTGTGGGTTATACCCTTGATCTATTAATAATGTAAGGAATCTAAGTGGTAAAAAGTGATTATCACTATTACTACAACTTGGCCACTTTCGGTATCGATTATCGCCTTTTTATTAGGACTTGATTCTGTTGTCACGATCTGAAATGATCAGTTTATAATTAAGTATTTTTATACTAATAGTTTTTTTTTGTTTTCAGCAATATTATTTTTGTAAGACTATTTGCCATGTGCCTTCAGCACGAGAATTTATTTTTTATATACTACACATATACTGAAATATATTGGACAAAATTTTCTTTAATATTTTTATAGCTATACCATTTTTATTCCTAGACAAATAGTTTTAAATTATTATTTCTTCATGATACCAAACTATTAAAATATTTTTTTCTGTATTTTTAAGGGTATTTCAATTCTCCGGTTTCTTAGCCGTTCTACCTGACTGTGTCATTACTTTTTCTTCTGTTTCTTGCGGTTTTTTCTATTTAGGTCTTGCTAGCGATATAAGATCAAATTTTTTGTATTGTTTTTCAAAAATTCTTGCCCTTTTAATTTTGTTTCTTTCGCCTGCGCGGCCGCTGAAGTCGGTTTTGATTTCCCTATTTCTTTAACTACCATATGGTCTGATTCGCCGTCAGACTCTTCGGAACGGGTTTCTGATGATTCCACATTAGAACTCTTAGAAGTGGCACTTCGTGTTTTTGAGGTATCACCTGCCCTTCCTTCGTAAATTTCTACTCCTCTAGAAGTAGAAGGTTTATTCTCTAAGTACTCGCTTTGAGTTTTCAACTCGGGATATTTGAAAGACTTTTGAGAACTCTGAGAGGAATCAAAAGTTTTTGCGGGGCTCCGCCATTGTTTAAATGCCATGCCTTCAGTTGGATGGGGTATTTTTTGCACTAGTGTTTCCCTCCTTGAAGTCCATTGTTTAGGCTTAACCTTGGACACGGTTATATCATGATATTGTCCTTGCTGGTCATCCTTGAGAGTTTTAATCCTAAGCAATGTACTTCGACTCTTTTTTATTGGAAAATTTATTAAATCCATAGCTTCTCGCAGATTTGTTTTAATTGAATCTTTGGGAGGTGTTTTCTTTACAATAATACCAGGAGTTTCTATAGCTCTGTTCAATTCCTCCTGCAATGACAGGGGCCTCTCTATTGGTGTTGCAGGGGAAACCATATCGTCTGGAAATCTTTTGGGGGACAAGGGGTCGAAATTCTATAAGGGAAAAATTGGGTTTTTGGAGATATCGTATAATCTGATTCTCCCGCACTCTCCGATGATGAACTTTTTGGGCTTTTTGGCGTTATTATTCTAACTGGTATTAGGTAATTTCTTTTGGGAATAATTAGATTTTTCATAGCTAAAAATTCTTCAAAGTTTTCCTCGTCACTATCGTTTTCAAAATAATCTTATTTGATATTAAAGGGTTTCAGCTCTGCCAATCTTGATTTAGGGGGCTCGTCTTCCGCTTCTGACGAATCGGTAGACGAGGGACGTGATACCCATCTTTCTGGAAATTTTGCTCTTTTTATTCGGCTAAAACGTGCCTTGTAAGTTTTTCTACTATAGGGGTTCTCCATTTTAAAAGTATAATCGTTATCGTACTTTTTGACTATTCTGTACGGTCCAGAATATTTATTGGAATGTTTTTGCCTTCCGTCTTTGCCTCGTTCTTTAGGTAGACGCAATCTCTTATTTTAAAATCTATGTTCCCCTTGACTTTGGTTTGGTTTCTTAGCTCTTGGTTTATTTTACATTTTTCCAACTCTTGCCTAACTATCTCATAAGTTTTCCTCATCCTATTTATGAATTATTGTTTGTAATCCTTTGAGTTATTGTAATATTGCCGGGATTCAATAATCTCATCATAGGGGATTCTAAAATCACGACCAAAAAGTAAATAAAAAGGGTTGTCTTTGGTTGTTTCTGAATAAGCAGTATTGATTATGTTAGTTGAATAAGGTAAGAATTGATCCCTATCGTTCCTGTTGTCTTTTGTATAAATGCTTAATACATTCGAAAATATTTTATGCCTATTTTCTATTTTACCATTAGCTTGTGGGTGATATGGGGATGTCACCAATTTCTCTATGTAAAGAAAACTCATTAAGTATTTTTTTACTTTTGAAACGAAATTGCTTCCGTTGTCACTTATAACCTTATTTGGAATGCCAAATTTTAAAAATAATTTCGCTAACGCCTTACTCGTGGCGTAACCGCCTTGATTCTTTAATGCTTTAGCAAGATTAAATCCAGAAAAGTGATCTATAACTGAAAGAATACAAGTATGGCCTCTGTTGGAAACAGGTAAGCCTCCACTGGTTCCATATAAATCAAATGAGACAATATCAAAGGGGACTACCAGGACTCTTGCCATTGGAGGATTAGTATAAGCTTGGGGGTTTTTCTTAAGTTACACGCTTCGCATGTACTTACAAATTCCTTAAGTTTTACTACTGCCGACGGCACGTAAAAATATTGTTTTAATTTATGGAAAGTTTTCGTTACTCCTAAATGTCCACCTATACTTGAATGAAAGGTGTTCGAATGCAGGTGCTATTAAGTTTTGGGGTAATACAGGTATTATTGAGGTTTGGTTTTTATTTGCCTCAGCAGTCACGATTCTGCATAGTATTTCTTCATCAAGATCATAGTAAAAATTATCTAACTCTTTTCTAATAGTTTTGAATATATCCTGTAACGCATCGTCATTCAAAAAAATAATTAATAAGTGCTACACACATTTCGTCCTTTTTTTTGCTTTCTTTTTATATTTTCTTAAGACAGGGGACAATAGTTATCCTTATTTTCTTTTACTGTGTCTTTGACTTTGTTTTTCTTACATTTATGTTTGCTCTTAGTATTGATAGCGTTAACTTCATTTTCCTCGGCGTTCGACGGCATATTTTCTGGGAATCTACTCAAAAAGTCACAAGCTGCATTTTGATTACCCTTCAAATATTCAAATTCGTAATCTAGATCTTGGATTTTCATAATCCATCTAGCTAGAATTCCCGTTGGGTTTTTAAATGTGCGTAGGTACTGCAAGCTTTTATGGTCTGATCGTAGTATATATTTTCTACCAATTAAATAGTGTCTAAATTTGTCCAAGTTCTGGATTATAGATAATAATTCTAAGTTTGTGGCGGAATAACTATTTTAGCCTTTTGATAAAGTTCTACTCGAGTAGCATATAACTTTTTCTATTTTTTTTTATTAGAAGGTCCTTGTAAAGGATCAGGGTTTCCTATTGGAATTATTTGCGAAAGAATAGCACCAATGCCTTTTGAACTAGCATCAGTTGTGACCACAAATTGTCCGTTTTCAAAATCAGGTGGCGATAATATTGATGCCGAAGTGAGTGGCTTTTTGAGACGGTCTAGAGAGGTTTGAGCTTCCTGGGACCAGATAACATTTTGGAAGTTCCCTTTAGTTAATTCCGTGAGGGTTTTCGCAATTTGGGCATAATTGCGCACGAATTTTCTAAAGTAGCCAGTAAGACCTAGAATTCCTCTTAATTCTTTCATAGTTCTAGGGGTTTTGAGGTTTTCAACACATTTTATTTTATCTGGGTCTGGGGATATCTCTCCTTGCGTCACCACTACTCCCAAAAATTTAATTTTAGGTTGAAATAAATTTACTCTTTCAGGCCGGCATCTTAAATTGCCCTCACTGAATTTCTCGAACAGTTTAGCTAGTGTTGCTAAGAGTTGTTCAGAGTTTTCTCCTACGCATATGACATCGTCAACAAAATAAATGATATTCTTCAATCCTCTTAATAGATGTAATAAGGGTCTACATAGCGCGCTTGAACTTGTCTTAAGTCCAAAAGGTACTCTTAAATATTCATAGGAACCGCACTCAGTTGTAGAAAATGCAGGTTTATGGACATCTTTTTCGGCTATTTTCACTTGGTGATAGCCTTGGGTCAGGTCCAGAGAAGTGAAAATTTTGTTTTTAGTTGAAATATAGTTAAGAATTTCATCTATTCTTGGTAAAGGAAATTTATCACTAACTACTTGTTTATTAAGGGCTCTATAATCTACTACAAGTCTCAGGTCACCATTCTTTTTTGGGACCAAGATCACTGGTGCAGAATACGGACTTATACTGGGGCGTTTAATTTCATTTTTTTCTAATTCATGAATTTTGTTTTTTAACCACTTTGTGCTTATACGGTATACGATATGGCTGTTTCGCGACAGGATTACCAGTCGTTAAAATTGAATGTTCATAAAACAGTATCAGTCTGATGTCATCTTTAGATGCGGAAAACACATTTTTGAAATTCCATTATAATTCGCATAATTTTTTCTTAAGTACCAAGTCAGTAATATGATCCATGGTAAATTTGTTTAAGAATTGCGATTTAGTTAGCGGATAATTATTAATTGAAGTTTTAATACCGCTAACTAGGTTTCTTTTGAAATTTTCCCACCTATCTAAATCATTCTCCGAGACAACTTGGATTTGAACTAAACACGTCCCCTTTTTTATTGTAATTGTATCATTTTCGTGGTTATTAGTTACCCAAATAAAACTTTCTCCTTTGTCGTAAGATATAATCTGTTCCTCGCATAACAGATTTTCAGGAACTTCATTCGATGGGATCGCAAGCTATATTTCAGATTTGTTATCTATTGGTTCAATCATTTGTGATATTTGAATTCTTTGCAATGTTTTGGAAGGGATCTTTGTTTTCCGTATCGCGAACCCGTAATATTTCTCTTCACTATTATTGTCTATTAGATTCATACGGGCACTATGCTGCGTCATTGCGGCATCTTGCGGCGTCAAATTGGATTTTACTATGTTTTTCCCTTATTCCGCTATTTTCTTGATTTCGTTCGACCTCTGCTGTCGGATATCTCCTATTTTTATTTTTGCAGATTGAATCCACTTATTATTTAAATTTACTTCATCTCTGCAATATCTCTCAGAATAATTGAACAAATTTCTGATTATGCCATGTCCTCCTTGCGAGACAGGAGGTTTAAAACATTGCGACATTATACTGCCAGAAATTATATTTACTGTTACATTCTCTTCGTAACCTCTGTTACAATTTCTTAAGGTAGAAATTTCTTCCCTTACCTTAGTCGGGTAGACAAATCTTTCGTTTGCTACGTCTAATAATACCTTATTCGACCTTAAAAAATTTGCGCTGATAATGACTTCATATGGGAAGTTTTCGTTTATCACAAAGTTTGTCGGAAAAATTCCATTATCCCTTTCTGCGGCTAGGCGAATAGAACCATTTGCATCCAATTTATAAGCTGTCACGCTAGTTAAATTGGGATAATTAAAATTTTTCTGCCGCCTATCATGAGAGGGCAACATATTAAATACGCATGATTTTATGATATTCGCCGTGGCACCAGAGTCAATTAAAGCCTTAAAGTAAACATTTGCCACACAAAAATCATTAAATATAGGGAACTTATTGTTACTATCACTACAAGACGGTAGTACTATTGGGTTGGACCTATAAAATATTCTAGGCACCCTCTGGGTCCAATTTATTCTTCTGAGGGGCCTGACACGTTTCCCTGAGGATTTATTTCATACGTCGGTGTCTGCAATAGAGATTCAGACATGTGAGATTCCGTAGGCATATCTAATTGATTTACATTTGTCTGCCTTCGCCATGTATTATTACGATAATTTGTATTTCTTGCGCCAGTGCTGGTTGCTGGTGCTGACTGCAAATACCGTTGGCTTGAAAAATTTGCATTTCCCGTCGGCCAATTAACTATTTGCCGTCGGCTTGAAAAATTTTCAATTCCCGTCGGCAAATTTTCGTGATTTCTATATACCCTTCCCGCATTATATTGGCTTTGGCGAGTATTTGGGTTTTCAAATCGATAATTAGTTTGTCTATTGGAGGGAGGATTGTACAAATTTCGTTGGTACGCGTTGTGAGGTACTGATTGGCGTAATCTTCCCTGGCTATAGCCTAGTGCACCACTGGGGCTAAAATTTGTTCTTCCGAACAAATGGTTGCCATAATTTTGTGTTTTACCGACGGCAATCCTTGGTGTGTGATTGGGGACATAAGGCACTCTCTTGCGATATGCCCAACACGATTAAAAATATAGCATCTTATTATTGTCGGGTTGTTTTCATAACTAATTTGTTTGACGGGCTGAAAACGTACTGTTTTCTGCCTAGCGAGTTCTTGCGTTCTATTTCTTTGTGGCACTGGGGAGTTATCCCTTGAAAAGAGATTACGCCTGATCGCCCTTGAAGGTCAGGCTTGCGTTTGATTGGCCTAGGATATTTATTTTTGTTTTCCTGTGATTTGCCACAATCGTGTTAATTTCGATCATTCGTCCTACCTCCTGAACTGCAAGATCTAACGTCTGAATATTTTTGGATATTACTATTCTATATAGTTTTTGGGGTAGCCCTTGCAAAAAGGTATGTAGTATGACTTTTTCATATAGTTCTCCTGAACCTTTTCCGAATTTTGCTTCTACATTAATCCGTATATTATGAAGATATTCTCTTTTATTATGTGAATGGTCGAAGCATACCATTCTGTGTTTTAATTTATTTGTAGAACTAGTTTCGATAAATCTGTCTTTGAATGCCGTTAACAATTTGTCCACCGTATTTATTGGCAAGTTGTTATCATCACCTATAGTATTTTCGATCTTCTTTGGGAAGGTTAAGGCCTGCCCTCTTAATCTAAGTAGAAGCATACCGACCAAAGTTTCTTGCTCTGTTTTGTTAATTCTACAAACTGGGCCAATTGGATATGAAATTCATCGATATCTGTTTATCCATCATATTGGGGAATAGATTTTGCTATTTCTACATGTTTCGCGACCAACTTTTGCGCCATTAATAGTTCGCTTAATTCTTCCGACATTTTCTCGTTTAAATAATTCAAAATAAATTTATTTTTTTCACTTAACCTATTTGGGGGAGGGTATTATCTCCTATGAGATATTTTAAAAGGGTTTCCTATTATAGCTTAGCGATTATAGGCCTAATCATTTTTTCTTATAAATCAGTATCTCTTCAATGATTTAAATTTAAATTCCGAAGTTTGTAGCCTAACTAGTTCGCATGTTTTCCTCCAAATTTGCGACCGCGCCAAATGTAGAAATAAAGGTTGCGCTACAGGTCGTGCCAAATGTGGCAATAATGACTTGCGCCAAATGTAGCAATAAGGATTGTGGCAATTGTGGTAATAAAGATTGACCATGTCAAATGTAATATTAAGATTTAAAGCTGTGAACTTACACCTCATAAGTTTTTCGATAGCGCCACTTATAGCGCTAAGGATTGTGCCATCAAGGACTGCACCACAGCAATGGGGGGTAAGGTAAATGGGTGACCGTGCCACTCGCTGAAAGCGAGAAAATAAAACGCGTAACTATAGTAGGTTAGAAATTCTCCAACTGTCAATCCAGGAGTGTAACCTCGCTTCCTCGAGTTATCTCCTTGTCAATTACCTCTAATGTTATGTAGAAATCAGATTCCTGGGAGCCTTACCGATGGAAACATACGAACTAGTTACCTGCTGTGTGATAAGATACAGAACATAAATAAAACAAACACAAATAGAAAAGCAATAGTTTTATTGTGACTTACATTATAGGCGTACAACAGTGCTTCACTTCAACTGACGACAAATAGAGGCAGAGATAATAATGTAAAAATCTCTACAATGACTGCATAATGATAATTCTGAAAAAATGAAATGCCCAGTAATAGTTCTGACAAACGAAGGCCTCGAAAAACACTTTTCTTCACTATATCAAAACTAGTCCTGATTCTGCGCCTTAAGAGCTATTTCATGATTGGCCCAAGTCCTGTGGAGGGGGCCGCTACCTTGTAATTATGTTTACAAACTCACTTCATTATGCTAACTGCCCATCCAATCAATTGTTTAAGTTTTTTTGATGATTAAACATTCATACTGCTCTTGATAACTTAAACTTCCTGTAAACTTTGTATCTAGCGACTTTCTTATTTCCAAGTACCTTCGCAAAATTCAAAACCGTAACCTGTGATTATTTGGCTGAGACTAAAATGCATTTTTTCTTTTGCTGATTAAGAAGTTTTCTTTTTGAGACGGGATTTAAAGTTAATTAGGGGAAGTTTAATTTATGTCGGAATTATCCTTAGAAGGAAAGTATTTTATTTTTTTGTATTTTAAATATATAACTTATTACTCACGGTACACCCCCACGCCCATCATTCCCCCAAACACATCCGATCAAAATTTAGAGATAGGCATTTTGTCAGCCTAGCTGATTTCCAGATATAAAATATCTTTTTGAGGAGGATACTCCCCACAACTCTCAGGGCAAGGGTTTTAAGTTATGCCCTGGGGGCATATAAGGTTTTTATAGAAGGCGTTGTCGTAGAAACTTCAAACAGGTTCATTCGATTGGAAATTCAAAGGGCTAGTGCCAGTAGAATGTTTCGTCTGGATTTGCTCGGGGATATAGCAATTCCCATGCTATGATTACCAGACCGGTTATTTGGCAAGGTATAATGTAGTCAAACATGTTTTGAGAGTATGATCGTAATTATATAACTTAAAGCAGACAGGTTTTTTTCTGTTAATCTATGGAATTTGCTCAGAGGTATAGGAATTCCCATGCTATGATTACCAGACCGGTTATTTGGCAAGGTATAATGTAGTCAAACATGTTTTGAGAGTATGATTGAAATTATATAATTTAAGCAGACAGGCTTTTTTTCTGTTTTTGATAAGAATTACACAATGAATGTACATCGTGAGTTCACGTGCACATTTTTCTTAAAAACTGATTTGATATAAAGTCGTCAATTATATTTTGGGGGCCGCCATGAAATCATGTAGCTCAACATCTGTTTTTTATTCGTTCTTGAAATTCTGTATAAAATGTTCATGCATTAGAATTTAATTTTCATTATGTTTTAACATATCGTACATAGTACACTGCATATTATTAACTTTGAAACAATGGATTCGTCAATTGTCAATGTGAGTACAGCTTATTAAATTTCTTAATTTATTTCCAGATAAAAAGCATTTACCAGTAAATTTAAATTTCAGGGGGACTTAGCCCCCCCACCCCCAAAAATAAAAACCCATACGATAGTATACTCGTTAGAAAATGCAAAGTACGCTTTTTTCCTCTATGTAAACAAAAACCACCCCCACCCTGCTCTGTAGAAATAGTAATTTCGTTCAAAAATGCCCTTTTTTCCAGTTATCAAAAATCTTTTTCCGATCTAAATAGAAGCATCTGTGTTACAAGAAACAGTCGCTTTTAGAGAACAGGCTTCGCACGCTCATGCTATCACAGAGATTAAAACCATATGTGATTATAATTACAGAAAAGGGTCCTTTTTTGGAACCAAACTTCAAACGTGTCGTATCTGAAAATAAAAGCTTGGTGATTAAGACGGGATTTGTCTAATTCTAGCTAGAAACTCAGAATTGATAGGGGGCAAGATGGAACGATGCCACATTCTGTGTTTTTTTCTTTACTTGGTGGTCATTCAAAAAGCGAGGATTTTTGTTAAATAAATAATTCTTATACCTTTTAAAATAGCTTTACGGGGTTTGATAGACTCTGATTTTATATTCTCCGTGATTATTTATTTACTTGGTCACCAATCAAAAAGCGACGATATGTGTTAAATAAATAAAATTATTAAACCTTTTAAAACATCTTTAAGTGGTTAGAGAGACTCGTTCTTTTCCATTCGTGTTATTTTTTCTTTACTTCATGGACAATCAAAAATCGATGCTTTATGTTAAATAAATAATTATTTTACACTTTAAAATATCTTTACGGGGTTTGAGAGACTCTGTTGTTTTATTCTGTGTGATTTTTTCTTTACTTGGTGGGAATTCAAATAGCGAGGATTTCTGTTAAATAAAAAATTCTTTTAACTTTTAAAATAGCTTTACGGGGTTTCAGAGACTCTGTAGTTTTATTCTGTTTGATTTTTTATTTACATTGTTTCCGATAAAAAAGCGAGGATTTCAGATACAAAAAAGAATATTATACCATTTAAAAAATCTTTAAGAGGTTTTTTAGACTCTGTTGTTTTATTATGTGTGATTTTTTCTTTACTTGATGGCCATTCAAAAAGCGATGATTTCTGTTAAATAAATAATTTTTATACATTTTAAAATAGCTTTACGGGGTTTGAGAGACTCTGTTGTTTTATTCTGTTTTATTCTAAAGTGCTAAGACATAGAGTGCTACAAACACCAGAATAATCTTTAGAGGGCAATTTATCTGTAAAAGAGGGCTTATTATTTCCTTACTAAATTTTTTTTTTTTTAAGGATGTGGAGGTGTATTCATACAATTACTCCCCCCCCGAAAAGAGACCAAGATGGGGTGATATCACATCGATGCAAGCTGCAAGACCATCAATAATCAGATATGCTAGCTCCATTGCAGGTTCTCTGGAGCAGCCAGGAGCCTCTCAAGCCAGTGTCAGCTCTGCACAACCCTCTATGCAACCTGGCAGAAAATTCAAGAGGGAATGGATAGATTCTCATAATGCATCAGCCTCATCTAGTCAAGATCGGGAGGTCACTCCCTATCAAGCATTGCCAGACCCTTCACGACCAATGCTAGGCGAGAATGATGTGGCCCTTATAGCTCTCGACATGCAAACTGAAAATTTATATGTGAGTTTTCAATTATTATTTCTCGCTAATAATTCTTTTTCCCAAGTGAATTTGAAGGAGTGTATGAGCGGTGCATGCGCCGCTTATTTTTCTGTCTACTCGATAATTCATGGATATAGTATAATGAATATTGCAAATTCAATAACGTCGTATTGATTTTCTTTTTTTTTTTGTGTGTTTGTGTGTGTGTGTGTGTGTGTGTGTGTGAGCGGTGCATGCATCTAATCGATAATTCATTGAGATACTATAATGAACATTGCAAATTCAATAACAACATAATGATTGAATGGCATTTGTTTATTTCTTATGTTTGATCAAAGTGGTAAAATTTTTTCAATATAAATATTAACTGAATTGTATTTTAATGCTGATTTTGAATATCTTTAAATTATTTCGTTTAACTTAATCCATCAAAAGTTATGAGAAAATTAAGAATTTTTGAAGTAGAAATTCTGACATCTCCTAATTTGTTTCCGCAGCAAGTTAATTTGTTTCGTCAGCACGTTTCTATCTGACTTCAGAGGCATAATTACTTATAGGCTAATGGAATATATGTAGGGGTTAGAAACGTATTTTCAACCTGTAAGAATATTTCAGCGTGTATGCGCATGTGTGTGTATGTGTGTGTGTGAACGTGTGTGCGTGTGTGTGTGTGTGTGTGTTGTGTGTGTGCATGTGTGTGTGTAGTATGTGTGTGTGTGTGTGTGTGTGTGTGTGTGTGTGTGTGTGTGCATGTGTGTGTGCGCATGTGTGTGTGTGCGCATGTGCATGTGTGATATTAACAAAATTTGTAATTTATTATTCACTTGTTTTATAAATAGTGTTATAAGCAAAACTTTTTAATTTATTATTCATTTTTCTTATAAATTTGAATCTAATGAAGAAAAAAAAATTTTTGATGAAAGAAAAGTGTGCTATAATTGTGATAAAACTTTTTTCAAATAAAAAAAACTTAATACATTCATTTTCTAGTTTCAGGGGGAAGCTATGAAAACTTCTGCCTTCCCTGGTCCGGGACTTCAAAGTATCATTGGTAATTGTCCCTTCTCACCGGATGATGTTAGTGAAGGTATGTCATTTAATATCCCCCCGGATTTTCAATTTACAGCTGAAGAAATGGACAGTCTTATGCAAATTGTTGGACCTAATTTTTCTAGGGATAGTTTTGACGGTATTTTTATAACTGGTGAATTGAATCCTGTGCAAATGGATGCAAGACATGAAAATAGTCTCATGCCCTCGGTATGACGTTTATTTTATTTGTTAGCACCTGCTCCAGGTCTCTTAAAAATATAGAGAGTTTATTTTGACCCTCCAGAAAACCTAGTGGTTGACAATGTCGTCATTTTAACAGACCCTGTAAATGTTGTCAATAGCTACATTGACAAAATTTGAGCACAAATTGAGAATCAGATTCAGAAATGGGGGGGTCAAGGGGGGATTAAAGCATCAGTAAATCAAAAAGTTTATTTACAAAAGGGAACATATGGGGATATTTTTTATTTTCATTTTTCAACTAGCAATCAAACTTTTTACTCTTGTGTAAATGAATTGGAGAGCAACTTTTTCAACAGGATGAATAAATTAATATTAACTTTTGACACGTTTAGCGAGAGGAGAAGTGGTTCCACAATTTTATGCATTGAACACATGGATCTGAATCTCAGTAGATTTTAAAAAATCTTTATTTTAAGAGGGGCAGGGGGTACTCGACGAATAAAATGCCACCCAGATTTGTCGGCTACGGGAGGAGTTCAGGGTTTCAATTTTGAAACGGGGCTGCAATGCTTTAAATATGCATTTTTAGCAGCAGCCCATAAAACATTAAAAAAAGATTCATCAATAAAAAATCTCGACAGATTTGCACGTAAGGGTGGTGAAAATTTCCCTAAAGTAAATTTTGACTGTTTAGAGGGGAAGTATCCGGTGTCCTTGAAAGAAATAACCATATTTGAAAAAGCTAATGAAAATCTTGGGTTGGGGGTGGTTGTTCTCCAGTATGACACGGAATTTGTAAATGGGGGAAGAAACCAAATAAAAAAGGGGTTTTGTATTCAATTAGGACACCGATGGTAGATAATGTTAAAAATTGGGTTTGGGTTATTTACAAGCCTCCCAAATATGTAAATTCCTATGGTCATTTTTTCCCCGTTACAGCAATAAGTTGACTCCTATCCCAAGGCAAAAAATATGGGGAACGTCACTATTGTCCCATGTGCCTTTCCTCATTTAAAATTGAAAGAACATTCTCGGATCACATGAGGCATTGCAAAATTCATGGCAATCAAAGAATTGAAATGCCGGTAGAAGGCAAAGATACTTTACAATTTAAAAATTTCCAAAATTCCCTGCTACAAGCTGATAAAGTATGTTTAGATTGTGAATCAGGACTGGTGGAGGTATCAGACCCATCAAGACCAAATATAGTCAAGGAACAAAAACTAGTTGCGTGTTCCTATGCGCATGCCCGTCGCGATTCCAATAATAAAATGCAGTTGGAAGAGTTTTTTTTGGCTATGGATGAGGAGGGTAGTATGGAAAAGTTATTGGTATCTTTAATAAAAAACAGCAAACAGTGCAATTTCACGATTGCGTCACACCAACTACCCAATGACATTATCAGATAAAGAGCAACTGGCACTAGAAAAGGGGACGATTTGTTAGGTTTGTGGGAGTGCTCTTGCCCTAAAAGACGATTTACAGGATCATAATCACCTTATTGGCCCCAATTCAACGGGGAAAAGTATCTTTCGGGGGTGGGCTGACAATTCATGTAATTTAAAAATTAAACAGCAACTCTTTCTTCCGGTTTTTATGCATAACTCTAACTACGATCTGAAGTATGTGCTATGTAACTATGTGCTACCAGCAATGGCACGTCTTCAAAGAAATGGAACAGTGGATGATGCATGGGTGATAGACAGCTTTTCCTACAAAATCATTCCTAAATCATTGGAAAAGTTGCCTGTTTTGGAATTTATGTGTAAATTTGTTGAAGACGACGTTGAGTACACGCATAAAATTCGCTTTTTAGATTCATACAGTTTTTTCCCCAAATCATTGAGCGAATTAATTCAAGTGCAGAAAAACGATGAAGGCTGCAACGCTTTCGCCCTTCTCAAGCAACAATTTCCAAATGATTTATATGATTTGTTGACGTTCAAAGGCATATATCTTATTGATTATTATTGTTCCATGTCGAGATTCACCGAGGAAACTATTCGATTAATTGAATCGTTTTACGACAGTCTACAGGGTCATCTGTGCATCCCCTATGTATACAGTTTTGATAAGAATGTGTGGGCAGAGGGAGGGTGTAAAAATGGCTTTGACTTCAGCAGGCTGTATTTGTCGATTGATGTGTTAACTTTGTTAGACATTATGTGTAAAAATACGGAAAAAATCTATGGGGAATTTAATCTTGATTTGGGCTATTTTTTTCCTCTCCTCATCTGGTGATGGACCTCATCCTAAAAATTAGTGGGGAAAAAATTGGGCTAATCACTGACATTGATCAGCACCTGTTCATCGAAAGGTCAATGAGGGGTGGATACGTTTTTCAGGGGGATTGTATCTTGGAAATTGATCCAACTGGAGAGAAGACGGGGACAAAATCAGATCCAGTTTTCCTTGATATGAATTCTCTTTACCCCTCGGCCATGTTCCATTATGCGCTACCTTGCGGTGACTATAAATGGGTAAATGACCCTCAAGCTCCCCATTTCCCCAACATTGACGACAGTGTTGAGAAGAATGGACCGGTTGGATGGTTTTTTGAAATTGATGGGGAGATACCAGTTGAGCTTCACGATTCAGTAAAGGATTTTAGTTCTCCTTACATCAATGTACCTGTGACTAGGGACTCTTTGAGCCACCGCAATAGGCGAATAGTCGAGGTGGATGAAATGCATTGGTCATCTTCAAGAGAAAAACTTACTGCTGACCTTCGGCCAAAAAAAAAATATTGTTGTACATCAAGTGGCTTTAAAATGAATGTGTAGCAACGGTTTCAACGTCAAAAAGGTCCACAGAGCACTCCAGTTTAGCCAAAAACCCTATCTAAAAACGTTTGTTGACACTTTTGTCAAGAAACGTTCTGAAGCACAAACGAAAGCTGAACAAGAAATTTATAAACTCATTGTGAATTTAGCTTTTGGTGAAAGGTGTGAGAGTGTTCGCAATAGAAATTGTTGTACGTCTTAACCGACCCCTAACAATGTGCTCGAATTATTGCCAATCCAAATTACATTCCCTTCACGATCAGTGCCCCGGACATGGGACTACGGAATAGGAAAAAAAAGACGCTCTGTCATAAATAAAAATATTGCTTTAGATATCACGATATTAGGGGTCTCAAAGAAGAGATCTGAAATCTTAATCCTGCTAACAAGTGGCTAGTAAAAAATGACTAAAGGAGAGACACGTAGAAGTTTGCTGTGGGGACGCGAATTCCTTACTGTTAAAAGTACAAACCCCAAATATACTTGATGAATTTGTGCAATGTGAAATTATCGGCAAACAGATGGACTACACCAACTAGAGGAGTCTTTGCCCAGAGATAATTAAATATAGGCAACAATTCAGCTTTTAGTTTTTAAAACGGAAACGGGACGTGACATTATTTTCCGTGGTATGTTTGTAAGTCCAAAGGTGTATTTTATACAGACACACGACGAGGAAATCAAGAAACGTTGCAAAGGAGTGCCCACGCGCTATGTGGATAAGAATTTCGACATGGACATCTATAGGAATTGTATTGTTCAAAATACAATTCCACGAGCCAAATTACTGGCAATTCGTTCTCTCAACTACAGAAACTTTACTGTAAATGTAGAAAAAATTGTCATGAGTACCATCTCCGACAAGGTCTATATTTGTCAAGACAGTGTGACTACCCTCCCCCTTGGGCACTATTTAACTTCAGACCCGGCCGAATGTGTTATCCATAGGGAAAGTCTCGGTTTGAATAAAGTCCAGTAAATTTTTTCCTTAAAACCTTTTTTTTTGGGGGGGAGGGGCCTCCTAGCCTTTGAGGGGGGGGGGGGCCTTGCGGCCCGGGGGGGGGGAGGGGCGGCTGCCAAGGGGGGCGCACCGCCAGCCACTACCAAAGTTATCTTTTTTTGACTTAGAGCAGATTTTTTTTGTGCTTTTATAAATATACATGTTCCATTCAAATTAAAAAGTGCTTTATTCTAATAAATGTTGTATTTTTTCTATAAATAAATAAACAAAAAAAAATGTGTATTTATTTAAGTGTTTTTTTTTCTCTGTGCCCATGTAAATGTTGTATTTTTTATTATAAATAAATTAAAAAAATGTATTTTTTTCATGTTTAATGTGCTTTTTTTTCAATGTAGTATTTTTTTTTAAGTATTGTTACTTTTTTATGCATGTAATAAAAGAAAATATGATTCTTTATTAGTCTTCTTCTTCTTATTATACTTGAACGTAGTAGTAGTAGTAGTAGGGAAATTATTTAGTCATTTGACAATTTTAGTCCAGAGTTAGTTTTCCAGGTGAACTGTTGGAGGGAGAATGCATCAATTTAAACGACCATTCAGATCAATTATGTGTGGGCCCTCAATGTCGGGCGAAACAAAACTCTTAAATAAAATAATAAAAAATTGCGTGAAACGTTTGCGGAAAAACCGAAAAAAATCTACTATTGTTACAGTATTTGACAGGAGTCTTACGATAAAATAAAATCAAATGCCACCACGGGATTGGTGCAGATAAAATTCATACAGGGACTTGATGTTTTCAGCATTATTGAACCAAACTCTTGGCTGATCATTGACGATCTGGCTGAATCTATTGAACAATGGTCCCAGGAAATGCTAGAACTGTTCACTGTTCTCTCTCATAATGAACAGATTTCCGTTACTCTGTTTCTACACAATTTCTTTCATCAGATCAAATGTATGCGAACACTTGCATTGAACTGCACCTACTATATCATCTACAGAGTTGTCCGTGATTCTAGCTCGCTAATAACCCTCAATAAACAAATCTATTCAGGCGCCCCTAAATTTCTGCTCTCAGCATACAATCAGGCAACTGATGAGCCCATCGGGTACACACTATTACATTTTAATCCAAATACACCCAACGATATGTGTTTAGTCCCAGAAATTTTCAAAAACTGAATTACAATACATCTCCCCGTGACCAACAAAAATATCAATTACTTGCTAACGTGACACTGAAGAAACAAAATGAAAATAGACATCGTTTTCGGTTCTAAGCACTTCAAAACCCTCGCTTAGGAAAGCCATACTCAAATATGGTATTGACAATGATTTCATTAATCTACTATCTGAACTTTGTTTAAATTTGACCGAGGGTAATGTTCAACTGCCAGAAGTAGTTAAGCAACAGGCAAAGCAACATCGTTCCATTGTACGTACATTGGCCTCTAAAAAGCAAGAAAAGAATTTTAAAAAGAAACAACTTCTTCAGGCGGGAGGTAGCTATTTCACACTTTTACTGCCGATAATTGCAGGAGTTTTAAACAGTCTTCTCTCGGGAGAAAATGGTAAAACCCTATGAATTGGCTCCAATAGAACTTGCTCTCTCATCCGTGGAACACTTTGAGAACAATCTGACTAGATTCCTTGACAACGAGAATATTGAGGATGATAAAAAACTGCTTTTACTTCAAGATGCACTTCGCCGAGTGGACAAACATAAGTCCTATCGTGTGAAGGTCACTGCTGCTGTTGCTATTGATCACAAAAAAGACTCATCTCCTTAAGAGTCTGCTGCTGGAACACAATTTAAGAAGGAAGAATTGGATTCAATTGTATTGAAAATTATAAATCTAATGCCCCAGTCATATCTTGAACAAAGAAAACGACTCCTAACCTATCTCATGAAAAGTGGTCAAGATCATATTCAAGTTGAGAGCAATCGGAAAGGGATTATAATTCAGGGCAAGAGCTATAATCTACTTGATTTAATCTATGATATGGTTACAAATCGTAAAGGACTATTATCATTTGACGCTCATCTATACAACTTTCTAAATACATTAAACTTCCCCAAAAGTCTGATTAGCAATAGAAAAATTAAAAAAAAAATTAAATGAACATGCATCATTGTCAACACCATTAAAATATGAACATGAAGAAGAAGAAGAAGAAGATTTTAAATCAATTTTGGAAAATACTAGCACACCACTGATAGCTAGACAAAAGCGAAGACGTATCAAGTCAACGTCACCACCACCACCACCAACCTCCAGTATACAAAAGGGTAGCGGACGTTAAACAACGTGTTTACGTTTAAAATGGTTGAAGTTCTGAAAGGTGTTTATGAAAATATTGGTGAAGTGGGGAGTTTAAGTTCCCCCGCCACTCTTTCCAAGGTCACTGGTGTTCACACTAAAAGTGTACATGACTATGTACAAAATGAATCCAGTTACACTTTGCATAGAAATCATAGACTTCGTGCTAATCAATATCGAAAAACTAAAGTCTTTTTCCCATTGCATATAATGCAAGCAGATCTCCTAACTCTAGATGAGATTCAAAGACGTCACAATACACCGCAAAAGTACATTCTTCTTATAATCAGTGTTTTTAGTTGCTATGCATATGGAATTCCACTGCGATCAAAGAGAGGTATTGAAGTTGCTCAGGCCAATGAAAGCATTTTCGAACAGAATTCATATTAAAAATTCAAACGGATCGTGGTAGTGAATTTTTTAATCCGCATGTTGCAAAAGTACTATTGAAATATAGTACACTGCTCTATCATAGTCATAGTCCTATAAAGGCTGCATTGGCCGAACGATTGATAAGAAATATTCGACTTTTAATTTCAAGATATTTTACCCTGAAAAATAAACCGGCTTATACTCATGTTTTATATAAAATCTTGTTGATTTATAATCAACGACCTCATCGATCATTGTCCAACTCAACCCCAACGAGAAGTTCATCATACTGATCATGATGCATTTGATACTTTTCTTAAACAACATTCCACTGGAGCGATTGTCAAGAAGAAAAATAAATTCAATGTTGGTGATACTGTTCGAATTAATAGGACAACTAATTTTTTTGAAAAGGGGAATTACTTGTGGTCCATCGAACTTTTCACGTTATCGAAAACCCATTGCGCTATATCAATTGCGAACTGTTTGCACAGTAACAAGGATGAAGAGCGTCTTGGTATCTTTATGGATATTAGCTACAACAGGTTAAAAATAATAGTGGAGACTATATAGTTGAAGATATTAAAGACTTGTGATTATAGGGGTAGGAAAACGTTATTTGTATTGTGGCTAGTATACAATTCCACTCTCGGCTCCTGGGTTAGCGTGGTAGTTTATGGACGCGCTCGCTTATTTCTACGTAACTTTTATATCTTATGTTTCCAATCCTCTCTACAACGATTTGAATAGGACAAGTGATTTTGGACAAAACTCTCCCCCGCCATCAAATTTGACCGTGCGCATGAAGTGGCTCTTGTCAATTCTATTCTCAAAACTACCTACAGGATCCTTAGAAAGGCTTTTGTGTACGATTCGAAGGTTCTACATTTTGACTAATAATTCTTTGTCGACTATGAATTGATCGAGGCATTTAAATCTAGCGAGTATCAATATAACAAATTTAAATATATTGAATATGATAAAATGACAGATTTGTTTCGTACAATCAATAGAAAAATATCATATCGTAGGAATGGTAAATTCCATTTTAATTATTCATTGGAATATGATAGGATTTACATTACTTCACCTGTTGACACTGAAATAATTATTCTCAATGATAATCTGAGAGACGTTCTTGACTTTAAACAGAATACGATCAATGGGAAAAATGCTGGTGCCGTTTACGGGATGGATCAAGTTATTTTTGCTAATTATCCACCTGGTTTCGCCTCGGACTCTTGCATATTTCTCTATGCATCCTTGGTGGAAACATCGAGAGTCGGTAATTCAAATTTCCCCCTCCTACGTGTTCTTGAACGAAAAACAACTCATGAACTTGTTCATTACTTTAATATAAAGCATCTTCAGTATGTTCCTGTAAACACTTCGTATTTGGAACTCTGTCAGTTAACACTAAGAAGTGAATTGGGTGATCCTCTGGCAATAACAAAAGGCTCAGCAGTGATTACATGTCGTTTTCGACCCGTTGTCGGCGACAGCACAATCACCTAAAATGAACAATAGAAGAATTCCATTTGTCTGCCCCGATATCGATTGCTATGTTGGTGCTTTGAGTCCACGTCAAAAAAGTCATGGTATGAACTAATACAAGGGTCGTATAACGGTGTATGGATAACGCTATGATGGTTGCTTCGTTAGTTATTTTTGTTTATAGCTACACCGTGCCCAAAAATATATTGTGCTTGTTGCATCGCAAATTTCAGCCCCCACACAATAGGACTGAAAGTTGGGCAAGAATTTCAAGGAGAGTGTTAAGGAAAATATTAGATCTTCAGCAAGAGCCGTTGGTGAGCAATTAAAATCTCGACAAACTGGAGGGGGATTGAAAAGGATGCGTGCACGTCGTTCACTCATAAGTCTTCAAACAGGTGGGGAGCGAAGGACATCAACAAGGACTTTGAGGAAGAAAACAAGGAAGATCAATAAGCAGAACGAGAAGAAAAAGAAAAAGATTGTTAGATCAAAGAAGGATTTCTTCTCATAAGAAGACTTATTTCCCCCATAAGGAATCATATCCTTCAGTCAGTTCCTCATTAAATCTATTCAATGCTGAAAATGTTCATGTTAGTATCAAGTATGGCTACTATGAAGAATTTAATCCCCAACAACCCCTTTCGAAAAATAAACACTTTCAAATATTTTCCAATGAAGACTCTTTCATTGATTTGTCATCAACATTTATTGATTTAAATGTTGCGGTGAAGAAAAAGTCAGATAATACAACTCCAAATGCTGGTGATGGTCTCTCCTACGAAAACTGTATTCTACACAACCTATTCAAATAAATTAATGTATTTATTAATGGAACATTGGTGAGCACTAGCAATAATTTATCAAACTATGCAAGCTACATACAATTTATGATGATGACACCAAAGGCATACAGGGAGTTGAGAGGACAATCATTGGGCTATGAATATCGATCAGAGGTTGATACTGACGGTGAGTTGACTACTGCAGTGACCCAAGAGTATCATTTGGTTGGAAAATTAAATCATGAGATATTCAACAGCTGGCCCCATCGAATTTCATTTTGAGAAAAACACTTCCTGCAGCACCCGATGCAAATGTCATTATCACATCGGCAATTCTCCACGTCCGAAAACAACAAGTTATGAGCACTATTGCATCGGCAGTGGAAAAGCTAAGAGCCAATGGCAACAACATTAAACTTCTTGTCCCCCATACGATCACTAATCAACATAACATTGCCACCGGCTCTCGTAGCAATAGCGATTCATCATTTATCAATGGAAAAATCCCACCAAAATTGGCTTTGGCCTTTGTGAAGAGTGGTAGTGCTTTTGGATCCTAGACTGAATCCCCCCATGATTCTAGTTTCTTTGGTCTATCTAGCCTTGTGTGCAAAGTGAATGGTATTCTACTGTACACTCTATCATTTGACAAAAACTCCTATATAATTCTGTACGAGTTGACCATGCAAACTCTAGTTCATGACTCTCAATTATTTGAAAATGGAATAACCGATTCAATGTTTTCAAAAAATCATGGGGTAGTTGTTTTGGACTTGTCGGGGACTCAGGATATGAGCATAGTACGAACAGGGAATGTACGTTTAGAGTGTACATTTGCCAATGCTTTGACTGAGAGTATCACGCTAATATCATTGAGTCAATTTGAAACCTATTGGTAGATCACACCTAACGACAGTATTCTGCTAGACCTAGCACCATGAATACAAACCAAATAATCAACATATTTAGTATGGATCTATACGTTTCCCAGTATGTCTCCTATTGCATACCTTCGGACTTCATTGAAAAAATTCCAAGTGTTAACAATACCCTAATCATTGTTAATAGCAGTCCATCGACTTTGAAGACCGGCCATTGGCTATGCATCTTTCAAACAGCGAAGAATATTGAATTTTTTGATCCTCTTGGCCTATCGTATAAATTCTACACTCCATACATCAGCAACTTTATTGAAAGCAGTGGGAAAACCAATATTCAAAATCAACGAAGAGTACAGGATTTAACGACTAAGACATGTGGCTTTCATGCACTACTCTTTTTCATGTTCAGATGTCGTAACTACACCTACAAGCAGTTTCTCGACATCTACGTTGACTTACCTCGATTGAACGACTTTCTAGTGGAAAATATACTTACAAGCGTATTTAATATTGATTTTAGTGCCCTACGAATAAAATTTTCTAAAAATATATGTAAAATTGTTTATCAATAAATGATAAAAATCTAAATACATGATAAAACTGCTTCTCTATTCTTTACATTTCATCTTCTACTAGATATAGGTCTTTGTCGACAACAACTAGTGCTGGTAGATCATCCGAATTCACAGTATACTGATCCTGATGTAGTGCAATGTCAGAGTCCCATTTTCTACAGTAGAGTGTAACTTCACTCTCGTCATATCTCTTTGTATAGTCAATGATACTATTCCCATTCATTCTATAGAATTCACATGTTTCAATTTGCTTATTTGAAGCAATTTCACAAACAGTGTCCTCAAGTGTCTAATCACATTCCGTCACAGCCAAATAAATATCAGTGGGGTTATAATCGTAAGACCCATTTTCTTCACAACGATATCGTAGAAACCCTTTTCTTTTGCTATTCCAACATTTTAATCGGTGACTCGGCTCCTCCTCCCATAACAATATAAAAACACGACGATACCAATTTCTTAGTACTAAACTAAAATCACGCTTAGGATTCTTTCCAATCATACCGTGATATGTATTCTCCCACTGATTACATTTATCATAATGGCAATTGGAGCATAGGTGTCCTCTAAGATGAGAGTCACACACCTCTTCAAGACAGGAATCACAACCTTTAATTTGTACAGCATATCCTCTATGCAATTTACATGGGTTGCATAATCTAGACTTTTCGTCATACTCGTCAATCATTGTGCAATTCTCACATGATGGCCAGCTGCCCAGTGTGTACATACTTAGGGGACATGTATGGAACATTATTTCATGTGTTGACACTCTCACTGCCACAATGAAACTGAGCTACCAACAACAAAAATTGTCGGAGATAGTGAGAGAGGAGTAAATCATCCTTGAGCACCACCTTTCTCATTAAAAAAGTCCTAAAATTCTAAACTAGTGTTTAAAAGCATGTCCACAATATCATCTTGCCGGGTTATGATCAATATATCAATAAATTGTGTAAATGCATTTGGACCACGACGTAGAAGCTTCATTCAATAGTCTAATGATGGAGAATCAGTTTTCATTATATCGACAAGCATTTCTCGAGAAAATATCTTTCTTTGAATAGACAACTCTAGAAAATCGTCATCTAGAATCAAACGTTTTTCCATAAGCACTAGATTCCCCATGATTCGCTCTTTCTCAAATCTATCCATTTTTTTTAGAGTCCTAACTCTCTCACAACCAACTACAGACTAACCAGAATTTCTTTTTCTACTCTAAAAAATATACGCTAGTCTACTATAGAAAGAAAAATACCTTTGGTTTAGAAATAATTTTATTGAACATAATTACAATAATAATATTTACTGATGCATTTTGTTCTCATCAATATATTTCGATAGGACATTTAATGCTGACCGAAGTTTATTTATATGGAGAATATTCACTTTTCCAGCAAAACATAGTTGCTCCTCCTGCTTAAACTTGCTTAATGATATCACGTATCTAGTATACATATTATCCCATTCAAGGCATAGCCTACAGCCTCTGGCTATTTACACAGCAACATTGGGTACTCGTCGTATATCGTTGCTGCTGCTATCAGCTCCATCATTAATCTCCAATAATGTAAATGCACCACTCATTTTTTCTCTACTAATATCCTCTCAAATTAGCTATTCTCTCTTAATTCAATTCTCTTACTAATATGAATTGTAAAGAAAACCATTCCTTTTATTCAAATCCCAACCACAAATCAAGTTATCTTATTTGGAGTAACCTCCGCTCTCTGATTGGCTCCTAAAAACGGATGTTGACTCAAAAACCTGTCTGCTTAAATGATATAATTTCAATCATACTCTCAAAACATGTTTGACCACATTATACACTGCCAAATAACCAGTCTGGTAATCATAGCATGGGAATTGCTATACCCCCGAGCAAATTCCATAGATTAACAGAAAAAAACCTGTCTGCTTAAGTTATATAATTACGATCATACTCTCAAAACATGTTTGTCCACATTATACCTTGACAAATAACCAGTCTGGTAATCATAGCATAGGAATTGCTATATCCCCGAGCGTGTATAGGAATTCCCACGTTATTTTGCTTGCGTGTATAGGAATTCCCATGTTATTTGCTTGCGTGTATAGGAATTCCCATGTTATTTGATTGCTTGTATAGGAATTCCCACGTTATTTGCTTCCGTGTATAGGAATTCCCATGTATTTGCTTGCGTGTATAGGAATTCCAATGCTATTTTAAGGGCTTATGTCCCCTCCCATGCTATTATAAGAGTTTATGTCCCCTTCCTATGCTATTCCAGGAGCTTATGTTCCTTCCTATGCTATTATAAGGGCTTTTCCGTGCGGTTTTTCTTTACTTTGTACCCATTAAAAACAAAATTTTTGTGTTAAATAAGTAGTTCTTATATCTTTTAAAAGAGCTTTACGGGGTTTGAAAGACTCGATTGCCTGATTCCGTGTGGTTTTTCTTTACTTGGTGCCCATTAAAAACACATTTTTTGTGTTAAATAAGTAGTTCTTGCATCTTTTAAAAGAGCTTTACGGGGTTTGAGACACTCTGTTGCCTGATTCCGTTTGGTTTTTCTTTACTTAGTGCTCATTAAAAACAAAATTTTTATGTTAAATAAGTAGTTCTTGTATCTTTTAAAATAGCTTTACGGGGTTTGAGAGACTCGGTTGTCTGATTCCGTGTGGTTTTCTTTACTTGGTGCCCATTAAAAACGAAATTTTTGGGTTAAATAAGTAGTTTTTCTATCTTTTAAAAGAGCTTTAAGGGGTTTGAGAGACTCAGTTGCCTGATTCCGTGTGGTTTTTCTTTACTTGGTGCTCATTAAAAACGAAATTTTTGTTTTAAATAAGTAGTTTTTGTATATTTTAAAATAGATTTAATGGGTTTTAGAGACTCAGTTGCTTGATTCCGTGCGGTTTTTCTTTACTTAGTGCTCATTAAAAACGAAGTTTTTGTGTTAAATAAGTAGTTCTTGTATCTCTTACAAGAGCTTTAAGGGGTTTGAGAGACTCGGTTGCCTGATTCCGTGTGGTTTTTCTTTACTTGTTGCCCATTAAAAACAAAATTTTAGTAACATATTCTACACTGTGAGCAGTGTAAAAACAAATCCTCTTGATATTATTTGAAGAAATCATTACATAATTTTTTTTTTGTACGTATCTTAAAATGACAAAATATACTTACGGCTCTAACAATTGTGCTCTATGATTGGTCAAAGACACGATGTGGCTTTCCCACTGGTATTCTATGTCCGGTATGTCCGGTCTATGTCTAGGTTCACATAACAAGGTTATTGTAGCATTGAATGCCGACAAGGAGAAGTATTTGAACTATGAAACAAGTACAAGTGGTAGCACTATTGGAAATGTATGCATGCATTGTCATGACAGTAAGGAATTAAATTTCTTTGGAATACCGAAAAAATTCAACTCTTATGTTGGTGGTTATGCGAGATTGAGATCTCCAGAGATGATTTTACTCAAAGAGAATGCCAACATAAAAATAATCGTTGATGATAGAGGACAACTCCTTGCTACTGTTGCAGGTAACACATTACCTACTGATATATCCAATCGTCAGCTTTCGGGTATTAGCATTCAACGGAAGGTCAATAAAAGAAAGGCCTATTCTTCTACTAATATCATAAACCATATCTTGTCTACGTGCCGAAACTGTTACCTGTGTAAAAATTATGTGATTATAGACAGTGAAATTGCCAGAAAAATAAAAAGGGTATTGTCAGAAAATATCACTACGGAATATAAACATGAATCGATGAAAAACAAAGCACCAGCAAACGTTACTGCCATTGATCAAACAGTCAATGAACCAAATAATATCAAAGGCGAAAAGCATATTGACCCAGTTGATGAGACACCAGTAAAAACTGTGTATGACTCAAAATGGAATAATGATTATTCTACTGATTACGAACTAAGAGAAGACAATAGCTACAATATCAAGAGAGAACATGGTGAACTATTTTATGGAAGAGATTCAAAATGTCCAAAGTTAATCATTTATATTAATAATGTATCATAATATATTTTTGTATTAGTATTCTACATAGCATTATTTCATTAAAAATATTACATTGTTATGTGTTCATTATTTTAAGAGTAAGCTAAGCTAGCATATCAAACGTTTAGAATCTCTATTAAAACATTGGAGATGTAAGAAAAGGAATTTGCATACATCTATTGTCAGACACATGGGATAACATTGACTAAATCTAGGTATCAGAATGAATAAATTCATTATCAACATCCTTTACCGGATATGCCGGATAAAATTGATAAAATATAAGTGTCAGAGTGAATAATTTTTTGTTATCAACATCCTTTGTCAGATACATCAAATAAAATTGACAAAATCTAAATTTCAGAATAAATGAATGCTTTAACAACATCCTTTATCGGATATGTCTGATAAAATTGGCAAAATCTAAGTATCAGAGTGACTAAATTCTATATCAACATCCTTTTCTCAGATACATAGGAAAAAATTGACAAATTCTAAGTGTTAGAGTGAATAAACTTTTTTTTATAAACCTCCTTTGGCAGATACATCGGATAAAATTGACAAAATCTAAATTTCAGAATGAATAAATTCATTATCAACATCCTTTTGTCGGATATGTCGGATAAATTTGACAAAATCTAAGTATCAGAGTGAATATTTTTTAACAAAATTCTTTGCCAGGTAAATCGAATAACCTTGATAAAATATAACTGCCAGTGTGAATACTATTTTTTAGTATCAAAATCCTTTGTCAGATACATCAAATAAAATTGACAAAATCTAAATTTCAGAATAAATAAATGCTTTAACAACATCCTTTATCGGATATGTCGGATAAAATTGACAAAATCTAAGTGTCATTGTGAATAAATTTTATATCAACATCCTTTTTACTGATACATAGTATAAAATAGACAAAATCTGAATTTCAGAATGAATAAATTTATTATCAACATCCTTTGTCGGATATGTCAGATAAAATTGACAAAATCTAAATTTCAGAATGAATAAATTCTATTACAATATCCTTAATCGAATATGTCGGATAAAATTGACCAAATCTAAGTATCAAAGTGACTAAATTCTATATCAACATCCTTTTCTCAGACACATAGGATAAAATTGACAAATTCTAAGTGTCACTGTGAATACATTTTTTTCTATCAACATCCTTTGTCAGATACATCAAATAAAATTGACAAAATCTAAATTTCAGAGTGAATAAAATCATTATCAACATCCTTTATCGGATATGTCAGATAAAATTGACAAAATATAAGTGTCAGAGTGAAAAATTTTTTTTTATCAACATCATTTGTCAGATACATCAAATAAAATTGACAAAATCTAAATTTCAGATTGAATAAATGCTTTAACAACATCCTTTATCGGATATGACGGATAAAATTGACATAATCTAAGTATCAGAGTGACTAAATTCTATATCAACATCCTTTTCTCAGATACATAGGATAAAATTGACAAAATCTAGATGTTAGAGTGAATAAATTTTTTTTATCAACATCCTTTGGCAGATACACCGGATAAAATTGACAAAATTTAAATTTCAGAATGAATAAATTCGTTATCAACATCCTTTGTCGGATATGTCGGATAAAATTGACATAATCCAAATTTCAGAATAAATAAATGCTTTAACAACATCCTTTATCGGATATGTCGGATAAAATTGACAAAATCTAAGTGTCAGAGTGAATAAAATTTTTTTTATCAACATACTTTGGCAGATACATCGGATAAAAATGAAAAAATCTAAATATCAGAATGAATAAATTCATAACCAACATCCTTTGTCGGATATGTCGGATAAAATTGACGAAATCTAAAATTCAGAATGAATAAATGCTATAACAATATCCTTTGCCAGATGCATCGAATAAAATTGATAAAATATAAGTGCCAGAGTGAATAATTTTTTCTTTTTTCTTATCAACATCCTCTGTCAGATACATCAAATAAAATTGACAAAATCTAAAAATTCCATATAAGTAAATTCTTTAACAACATCCTTTATTGGATATGTCGGATAAAATTGACAAAATCTAAGTGGGAGAGTGAATAATTTTTTTTTTTCAAAATCCTATTCTCGGATGCTTAACGGATATGTCGGATAAAATTGACAAAATCTAAGTATCAAAGTGACTAAATTCTATATCAACATCCTTTTCTCAGATACATAGGATAAAATTGACAAATTCTAAGTGTTAGAGTGAATAATTTTTTTTATCAACATCCCTTGGCATATACATCGAATAAAATTAACAAAATATAAATTTCAGAATGAATAAATTCATTATCAACATCCTTTGTCGGATATGTCAGATAAAATTTACAAAATCTAAGTATCAGTGTGAATATTTTTTTTTAACAACATCCTTTGCCAGATACATCGAATAAAATTTATAAAATATAAGTGCCAGAGTGAATTTTTTTTTTATCAACATCCTTTGTCAGATACATCAAATAAAATTGAAAAAATATAACTTTTATGGAGAATATCTTATTTAAGGGCATCCTTTACAGGATAATCCAATTATAATTGAAAACATCTAAATATTAGAATGAGCGAATTAAAAATTAAGAATTCACTCACTGATAACTGAAATAACTTTGAAAGAATATATTTGTTAGCGGAGATAAATTTTTTTTATCAAAATACTGTCCGCTGAGACGTAGTAAAAAATTGACGAAATCTGAATTTCAGAATGAATAAAATAATTATCAACATACTTTGTCGGATATGTCGTATAAAATTGACAAAATCTAAATTTCAGAATGAATAAATGCTATAACAATATCCATTATCGGGATATGTCGGATAAAATTGACAAAATCTAAGTATCAGAGTGACTGAATTCTATATCAACATCCTTTTCTCGGATCCATAGGATTAAATTGATAAATTCTAAGTGTTAGAGTGAATAATTTTTTTTTCTTCAAACTCCTTTGCCAGATACATCGGATAATACTGACAAAATCTAAGTATCAGAGTGAATAAATTCATTATCAACATCCTTTGTCGGATATGTCGGATAAAATTGACAAAATCTAATTTTCAGAATGAATAAATGCTATAACAATATCCTTTATCGGATATGTCGGATAAAATTGACAAAATCTAAGTATCAGAATGATCAAATTCTATATCAACATCCTTTTTTCGGATACATAGGATAAAATTAACAAAATCTAAGTGTCAGAATGAATAAATTTTTTATCAACATCTTTTGTCAGATACATCGGAAAAAATTGACAAAATCTAAGTATCAGAGTGAATAAATTCAATATCAACATCCTTTGTCGGATATGTCGGATAAAATTGACAAAATCTAAGCATTAGAGGGAATAATTTTTTTTATCAACATCCTTTGCCAGATACATCGAATAAAATTGACAGAATCTAAGTGTCAGAGTGAATAAATTTTTTTATCAACATCCTGTGTCAGATACATCGAATGAAAATTGACAAAATTTAAATATCAGAATGAATAAATGCTTTAACAACATCCTTCATCGGATTTGTCGGATAAAATTGACAAAATCTAACTATCAGAGTGACTAAATTCTATATCAACATCCTTTTCTCGGATACATAGGATAAAATTGAGAGAATCTAAGTGTCAGAGTGAATAAATTTTTTTATCAACATCCTTTTCTCGGATACACATGATAAAATTGACAAAATCTGAATTTAAGAATGAATAAATTTATTATCAACATCCTTTGTCGGATATGTCTGATAAAATAGACAAAATCTAAATTTCTGAATGAATAAATGCTATAACAATATCCTATATCTGATATGTCGGATAAAATTTATTTCATTTTTTAAGTTTAATTTAGACGAGGTTACGTGCTCGCACGTAACCTCGTTTAAATTAACCTTAAAAAATGAAATAAAGCTATGTCGACTTTGCATGTCTCTCTCACTATGTATGCGCCGTCGCGGTGTACACTCCATGTCTTTCTTGTCAATTTTATCCGATATAGCCGACAAATGATGTTGATAATGCATTTAAAGGATGTTGATAAAGCATTTATTTACTCTGATACTTAGATTTTGTCAATTTTATCTCATGTATCCAAGAAAATGATATTGATATGGAGTTTAATCACTCTGATACTTAGATTTTATCAATTTGATCTGACATATCCGATAAAAGATGAGGATAATGAATTTATTCATTCTGACACTTAAATGTTGTCAATTTTATCTGATGTAACTGGCAAAAGGATGTTGATAAAAAAAAAATATTCACTCTAACACTTAGATTTTGTTAATTTTAATCTATGTATCCGAGAAAAGGATGTTGATGTAGAATTTAATCTCACTGATACTTAGATTTTGTCAATTTTAACCAACGAATCCGATGAAGGATTTTGTTAAAGCATTTATTCATTCTGATATTTAAATTTTGTCAATTTTTATTCGATGCATCTGACAAAGGATGATTATAAAAGAAAAAATTATTCACTCTGACACTTAGATTCTGTCATTTTTATTCGATGTATCTGGCAAAGGATGTTGATAAAAAAATTATTCACTCTGATGCTTAAATTTTGTCAATATTATCCTACATATTTGACAAATGATGTTGATAAAGAATTTATTCACTCTGATACTTAGATTTTGTCAATTTTATCCTATGTATCTGGCAAGGGATGTTGATAAAAAAATTTATTCACTCTACCACTTAGAATTTGTCAATTTCATCCTATGTATCCGAGAAAAGGATGTTCATATAGAATTTAGTCACTCTGATACTTAGATTTTGTCAATTTTATCCGACATATCCGATATAGGATATTGTTATAGCATTTATTCATTCTGACATTTAGATTTTGTCTATTTTATCCGACATATCCGACAAAGGATGTTGATAATGAATTTATTCATTCTGTAATTCAGATTTTTTCAATTTTATCCTGTGTATCCGAGAAAAGGATGTTGATATAAAAAAAATTTATTCACTCTGACACTTAGATTCTGTCAATTTTATCCTATGTATCCGAGAAAAGGATGTTGATATGGAATTTAGTCACTCTGATAGTTACATTTTGTCAGTTTTATCCGACAAATCCGATGAAGGATGTTGTTAAAGCATTTATTCATTCTGATATTCAAATTTTGTCAATTTTTATTCGATGTATCTGACAAAGGATGTTGATAAAAAAAATTTATTCACTCTGACACTTAGATTCTGTCAATTTTTTTCGATGTATCTGGCAAAGGATGTTGATAAAAAAAATTATTCCCTCTAATGCTTAGATTTTGTCAATTTTATCCGACATATCCGACAAAGGATGTTGATATTGAATTTATTCACTCTGATACTTAGATTTTCTCAATTTTTTCCGATGTATCTGGCAAAGGATGTTGATAAAAAATTTATTCATTCTAACACTTAGAATTTGTCCATTTTATCCTATGTATCCGAGAAAAGGATGTTGATATAGAATTTAGTCACTCTGACACTTAGATTTTGTCAATTTTATCCGACATATCCGAAAAAGGATACTGTTATAGCATTTATTCATTCTGAAAATTAGACTTTGTCAATTTTATTTGACATATCCGACAAAGGATGTTGATTATGAATTTATTCACTCTGATACTTAGATTTTGTCAGTTTTATCCGATGTATCTGGCAAAGGATTTTGAAAAAAAAATTATTCACTCTAACACTTAGAATTTGTCAATTTTATACTATGTATCCGAGAAAAGGATGTTGATATAGAATTTATTCACTCTTATACTTAGATTTTGTCAATTTTATCCGACATATCCCGATAATGGATATTGTTATAGCATTTATTCATTCTGAAATTTAGATTTTGTCAATTTTATCTGACATATCCGACAAAGGATGTTGATAATGAATTTATTCATTCTGAAATTCAGATTTCGTCAATTTTTTCCTACGTATCCGAGAAAAGGATGTTGATAAAAAAATTTATTCCCTATAACACTTAGATTCTGTCAATTTTATCCTATGTATCCGAGAAAAGGTTGTTGATATAGAATTTAGTCACTCTGATACTTAGATTTTGTCAATTATATCTGACATATCCGATAAAGGATGTCGTTAAAGCATTTATTTATTCTGAAATTTAGATTTTCTAAATTTTATTTGATGCATCTGACAAAGTATGTCTATAAAAAAAATTATTCACTCTGGCACTTATATTTTATCAATTTTGTTCAAATTAACTGGCTAAAAATGTTGTTAAAAAAAAATATTCGCTGTGATAATTAGATTTTGTCAATTTTATCCTACATATTCGACAAAGGATGTTGATAATGAATTTATTCATTCTGAAATTTAGATTTTGTCAATTTTATCCGATGTATCTGCCAAGGGATGTTGATAAAAAAAATTATTCACTCTAACACTTAGAATTTGTCAATTTTATCCTATGTATCTGAGAAAAGGATGTTGATATAGAATTTAGTCACTTTGATACTTAGATTTTGTCAATTTTATCCGACATATCCGATAAGTATCCGAGAAAAGGATGTTGATAAAAAAATTTATTCACTCTGTCACTTAGATTTTGTCATTTTTATCCGAAATATCTGATAAAGGATGCTGTTAAAGCATTTATTTATATTGAAATATAGATTTTGTCAATTTTATTTGATATATCTGACAAAGGATGCTGATAATAAAACATATTTATTCACTCTTTCACTTATATTGTATCAATGTTATTCCTTGTATCTGGCAAAGGATATTGTTATAACATTTATTCATTCTGAATTTTAGATTTCTTCAATTTTATCCGAAATATCCGACAAAGGATGTGGATTATGAATTTGTTCATTCTGATATTTAGATTTTTTCATTTTTATGCGATGTATCTGTCAAAGGATGTTGATAAAAAAAATTTATTCACTCTTACACTTAGAAATTGTCAATTTTATCAAACATAACAGAAAATGAATGTTGTTATAGCATTTATTTATTCTGAAATTTAGATTTTGTCAATTTTATCTGACATATCCGACGAAAGATGTTGATAATGAATTTATTCATTCTTAAATTTAGATTTTGTCAATTTTATCCGGCGTATCTGGCGAAGGATGTTGATAAAAAAAATTTATTCACTCTAACACTTAGAATTTGTCAATTTTATCCTATATATCTGAGAAAAGGATGTTGATATAGAATTTAGTCACTCTGATACTTAGATTATGTCAATTTTATCCGTCATATCCGATAAAGGATGTTGTTAAAGCATTTATTCATTCTTAAAGTTAGGTTTTGTCAATTTTACTTGATTTACTTGACAAAGGCTTTTTATAAAAAAGAATTATTCAATCGGATGCTTATATTTTGTAGATTTTATCTGATACATACGATAAAGGATGTTGATTATGAATTCATTCATTCTGATATCTGATAATTTTAGTTTAGGTATATTGCAAAGTATATTGATAAAAAAAAAATTTATTCATACTGACACTTAGAATTTGTCAATTTTATCCTATGTGTCTGAGAAAAAGATGTTGATATAGAATTTAGTCACTTTGATACTTAAATTTTGTCAATTTTATCCGACATATCCGATTAAGGATATTGTTATAGCATTTATTCATTCTGAAATTTAGATTTTGTCAATTTTATCCGACATATCCGACAAAGGATGTTGATAATGAATTTATTCATTCTGAAATTCAGATTTTGTCAATTTTTTCCTATGTATCCGAGAAAAGGATGTTGATATAGAATTTATTCACTCTGACACTTAGATTTTGTCAATTTTATCCGAAATATCCGATAAAGGATGTTGTTAAAGCATTTATTTATTCTGAAATTTAGATTTTGTCAATTTTATTTGATGTATCTGACAAAGGATGTTGATAGTAAAAAAAATTATTCACTCTGGCACTTATATTTTATCAATTTTATTCGATGTATCTGGCAAAGGATGTTGTTAAAAAAATATTCACTCTGATACTTAGATTTTGTCAATTTTGTCTGACATATCCGACAGAAGGATGTTGATAATGAATTTATTCATTCTGAAATTTAGATTTTGTCAATTTTATCCGATGTATCTGCCAAAGGAACTTGATAAAAAAAATTTATTCACTCTAACACTTAGAATTTGTCAATTTTATCCTATGTATCTGAGAAAAGGATGTTGATATAGAACTTAGTCACTCTGATACTTAGATTATTTCAATTTTATCCGACATATCTGATAAAGGATGTTTTTAAAACATTTATTCATTCTTAAATTTAGATTTTCTAAATATTATTTGATTTATCTGACAAAGGATTTTGATAAAAAGAAAATTATTCAATCTGACACTTATACTTTATTAATTTTATCCAAAATATCTGACAAAGGATGTTTAAAATAAATTTATCTACTCTGACATCTAGAGTTCATCAATGTTATTACATATTTTTGATATGAGCTGTATGTAAATTTCTTTTTTTACATCTCCAATTTTATATCAGATATTCTCAACGTTCGATGTGCTAGATGAGCATACTCCTAAAATAATGAACACACAACAAGGTAATATTTTTAATGAAATAATGCTATGTAGAATATTAATACAAAGATATATTATGATACATTATTAATATCAATGATTAACTCTGGACATTTTGATTCTGTTCCATAAAATAGTTCACCATGTTCTCTCTTGATATTGTAGCTATTGTCTTCTCTTAGTTCGTAATCAGTAGAATAATCATTATTCCATTTTGAGTCATACACAGTTTTTACTGGTGTCTCATCAACAGGGTCAATATGCTTTTCGTCTTTGATATTTTTTGGTTCATTGACTGTTTGATCAATGGCAGTAACGTTTGCTGGTGCTTTGTTTTTCATCGATTCATGTTTATATTCCGTAGTGATATTTTCTGACAATGCCCTTTTTATTTTTCTAGCAATTTCACTGTCTATTATCACATTATTTTTACACAGGTAACAGTTTCGGCACGTAGACAAGATATGGTTTACGATATTAGTACAAGGGTAGGCCTTTCTTTTATTGACCTTCCGTTGAATGCTAATACCCGAAAGTTGATGATTGGATATATCAGTAGGTAATGTGTTACTTGCAACTGTAGCAATCAGTTGTCCTCTATTATCAATAATTATTTTTATGTTAGCAGTCTATTTGAATGCAATCATCTCTGGAGATCTTAGTATCGCTTATCATTCAACATAAGAGTGGATTTGTTTTGGCACTCTAATGAAATTTAATTATTTACTTTCTTGACAATGCATACACACTTTTCCAATAGTGCTTCCGCTTGTATTTATTTTGTAATTTAAACAATTCCCGTTGTCAGTAGTCAATGTTACAATATCCTTGTTATGCGAACACACTTGATTAAAATGCTCCATCTTCACTTTTTTTTAAGATATGACTTATGTGTTTATCGTTCCACTGCGTAGAAAATACTGATTTAATACATGCAATAGAATAGGTAGTGTCGATAAACAGCCATAGATTACCAGTGGGAAACCCACATCGTGTCTAAGAACAAGCATAGAGTACAATTGTTCGAGTCGTAAGCATATTTTGTCATTTTAAGATACGTACAAAAAAAAATTTATGTAATGATTTCTTCAAATAATATCAAGAGGATTTGTTTTTACACTGCTCACAGTTTAGAATGTGTTACTAAAATTTTGTTTTTAATGGGCAACAAGTAAAGAAAAACCACACGGAATCAGGCAACCGAGTCTCTCAAAACCCTTAAAGCTCTTTTAACAGATACAAGAACTAATTATTTAACACAAAAACTTCGTTTTTAATGAGCACTAAGTAAAGAAAAACAAAACGTAATCACGCAACCGAGTCTCTCAAACCCCTTAAAGCTATTTTAAAAGATACAAAAACTACTTATTTAACACAAAAACTTCGTTTTTAATGAGCACTAAGTAAAGAAAAACCACACGGAATCAAGCAACTGAGTCTCTCAAATCCCTTAAAGCTATTTTAAAAGATACAAAAATTACTTATTTATCACAAAAACTTCATTTTTAATGAGCACTAAGTAAAGAAAAACCACACGGACTCAGGCAACTGAGTCTCTCAAACTGCTTAAAGCTCTTTTAAAAGATACAAAAACTACTTATTTAACACAAAAATTTCGTTTTTAATGGGGCACCAAGTAAAGAAAAACCACACGGAATCAGACAACCGAGTCTCTCAAACCCCGTAAAGCTCTTTTAAAAGATACAAGAACTACTTATTTAACACAAAAATTTCGTTTTTAATGAGCACTAAGTAAAGAAAAACCAAACGGAATCAGGCAATAGAGTGTCTCAAACCCCGGAAAGCTCTTTTAAAAGATACAATAACTAATTATTTAACCCAAAATGTTTTTTTTTGATGATCACCATGTAAATAAAAACAAAGCATAATCATGAAATCGAGTCTCTCAAAGCCCCGTAAAGCTCTCTTAAAATATATGATAAATAATTATTTAACACAAAAAATTTGATCTTCTTATATATAAAGGAAAGAAACACCAACCGGACATTCCTTGACTATAGCATAAGAAGGAACAAAAGGTCCTGGAATAGCATACGAAGGGGACATAAACTCTTATAATAGCATGGGAGGGGACACAAGCCCTTAAAATAGCATGGGAATTCCTATACGCGCAAGCAAATAACATGGGAATTCCTATACATGCAAGCAAATAACATGGGAATTCCTATACCCGCAAGCAAATAACATAGGAAGTCATATACATGAAATCAAATAACATGGTAATTCCTATACATGCAAGCAATTAACTTGGTAATTCCTATACATGCAAGCAAATAACTTGGGAAATCCTATACATGCAAGCAAATAACATGGGAATTCCTATACACGTAAGCAAATAACATGGGAATTCCTATACACGCAAGCAAATAACATACTCACTCTCTTTGAAAAACCAAACCAGACTATACCCACCAAACCAGACTATACCCATCAAACCAGACTATACCCACCAAACCAGACTGTATCCACCAAACCAGATTATACCCACCAAACCAGATTATACTCACCAAACCAGACTATGCCCACCAGAAACCTGATGTGAGGGAGTTCTGAATCTCTTTGAAAAGGTGTAGAGCTTCTATAGAATAACGTTGAAATTGGTATACCTCCGAGCAAATCCAGAAGGCGCATACTACTCCCGTTCTAAATAGACGGCCCTTTTTGTCAGGAGCCATTATTAAAAAATGGGACAAACAGTCAAACTTTAGCGCAAAAAGAGCAAGGTATTGAGGAGTGGCCGACCACTTCATATACGGAAAGATTTCTGCTCGTTTTGAGCTTTAATGTTTCTCCTTACTTTCAGTTAAGGAAAACGTGTTTTCGTATTCGATTTCCGATCGTTTTCAAATAATGTCGGTAAATCTGGCTCTTCCTCCATAAGAAAATCGCCCCCACCCTTCACATGAAACTACTCCGTGGAATTTCATCCAACGTAAAATACAACCCCCCCCCCATAAAATTCCCTCCGGAGCTCAATCCTCACTGAAAATACCCCCCCCCCCCCACACAAACACTTTTCCTTAGCATACTTTCATTCGAAAAGACTAATTTCTAATCATTTTCTCGATCACTCCGGAAATCCCCTTTCCGTGGAAATTTTTCCCCGGAAATGCAAGCACGTTGAATGCCCCTGATAATTCCCCCGGAACATCTCCATATGCAAAATTGAATTGGCAAAGAAAAGGTTAGAGAAACAAAAAGAATTTCGTAGAGTAATTCTGTCAAATCCCCCCAGTGTAAAAGTTTCCCGGGAAAGTTCACCCTCTGAAAATTCTCCTTATGAAAACCCATCTCAAGCATAAAATACCCCCCAACCCCCCCAAAAAATGACTGTATACTTCCCAAAAACAAATTCTATACGTAAACAATATGTAAATTTCATAACTTATAGGCCTCTCCCCACGGACTATGGAGGATCATATTATAATTATGACAATAACTATGTCCCCTATAGACATAGTTATTGGATATTTTAACTATGTTGAAAAAAATAACTATCTCAAAATTTTGATCGGACGACTTTGGGAAAAGAGGGGCGTGCAGGGGGATTAGTTACCCTCCAATCTTTTCGGTTACTTAAAAAGGGCACTAGAAGTTTTAATTTTCGTTCAAATGCACCCTCTTCCGATCTTCTAAGACTATTATTTCGATACGGTCACCCCTGGAAAAAAAAAACAAATAAATAAACACGCATCCGGGATCTTTCTTCTGGTAAAAATGCAAAATTCCAAATTTTTGCATATAGAAGCTTAAAACTTCTGCAGTAGAGTTCACTGATACGCTTAATCTGATGGTGTGGTTTTTATTAAAATTCCTTGACTTTTAGGGGGTGTTTCTTCATTTTCGAAAATCAGGTAAATTTACTCAGGCTCGTAACTTTTGATAGGTAACACTAAACATGATGAATCTTATATATTTAGAATCACCATAATAGTAGGGAGCTATCAATAACTCCAGTACGAACACCGTGCTGCCATCTACAATTGAGTCTAACGCTGTACGAACATAATGTATTAATGTATAATAAATCGAGTATAATTAGGCCAATGTTACCCTTTCCCTGATCGATTTATTTATTGTTTATATGTGCAATGACTGCAGGTTAACGTTATCACCTGCGCATCGAAGGAGCCAGATGTAATGATTCACGTGAGAGGGAGTGGATTTCTGAGAAATTGATTGACATAAGCAAAGACGGTGAATTATTGATCGAGTCTAACTGGAACAAGATCACGTGTCTCTTTCTAAGCCAATCAGGGAAGTTATGTAAGGTTTCCCATTACATCAGAATTTGACCTTGAGATTTTGTATATAACGGACTTGCGTTGTGATTAAACTTTCATAAAGTTTTAAGACATCATGGAGAATACATCTGATATTCTTGATTTGGAAACTCTGGCTACATCAATTTAGAATGTCAGTTCTATTTAGTAAATTTTCTTAGTTTATTTTCAAATAAAATCATTTTGCATAGTCACCCCTACAGTAAATTTAAATCCAAGGGATACCCCCCCTCCCACAATACAAACTTCACTATATGATGTTTATACTGGATAGAAAGCGTAAAATACACTCTTTTTTACCATGTAAACCCCATCTTCCCTCTCCCCCCTGTTTACGACTTTAATTATTTCATTGGAATTAATTCTTTTACTCAAAAAATGCCATTTTCCCATCATGCATTTAAAATCATCAAAATGGAATGTGCTCTCTTTGCGTTCTAGACATAACCGTGTGTGATTAAGGCTTTAATCCTCTTACAAGAGAGGAGCTTCATAGACAATTTTCGCGTGGAAAGAGATTACTGTTAATTAAACTTGTGTGGTTTCAATGCTTTGCGTAATTCTATGTTGACTGAAAGATGGAAAAAATTGTCTGCAAAATTAATATAGATATTTAGGACATGGAAATTATGTAAAAGGAAGAGGGAAACGAGTTATTTCCAAAATTAATGCCTAACAAATATTTTTAGGACATTATGTAAAAGGGGAGAGGCAGGGAAGGGACAATGCCTTGATTCTAACACCCTCGTTGTACGGTGAAAACAAACTGTTTCTTCGCGTGAAAAGTAAGGGGGAGGGCTTAAGAAAAAGATACATAGCTACAATGAAAAGATTTCCTGAAGAGCAGGCCCTTTTAATTTATATAAATCTTTGACCAGAGACGAATAATGTGTAATTATATGTGTTGCGTATCTAGGCATGTTTTTAATTTTTTTTTCAAGCTTTCTTTTGAGAAAGTTTCTTTTATATTTCCAGGGGGGGGGGTGTGAAAACTATGGTTTTTTAACTTTTATACACATGGCTAGAAAGAAAAGACTTTAGGAGTTGCATGGTTCGGTTCAAAAATCGAAAAGACAATGGGCCACAAGGATGGAGAATCCTGCTGTACAAGCCAGTGACATCGACACCAAATTTATGCAAGCCCCTCTTCATCGAGCCTCAATGCTGTCTCTTCATGTCACAGCCTCGGCTGCACGAGCCCAGTATATCGCTGGTCCGGCTGCGAAAGATCGTGATGGACATGATATGATCTATTTGAGCCCCAGTCATACAGCAGGGCTTTCAGGACAAGATAAAATGCCTGGGTCTTCTAGACAAGTCGTAGGCCAAACAATGGCTCCTTCTCATTTAATATCTGAGCTATCAGCTCCCCGTCAAGTTTCAGTGTACTCTCCTCAACTGTCTCCGTCAAGTGCTGAGCCTTCCATGCAAGATAGAAGGGTTGGCCCCTCCAGGCAAGTCATAGACCAACCAATGGCTCCCTATCGTGTAATGTCCAAGCCTCCAGCTTCCTGTCAAGTGGTTAATCAATTTGAAGACGTGAGTAAATGTGTTTCAATCAAATAAGCTATTTTTTAGCTTTTAGAGAGCTTTTCACTCTTTACTTTTATCTTTTCACTTTTTTATATTATTCAGGACCATGTTATAGAAATATCTAAACAAAACTATTTTTCAACCTAATAAAAGTTTGTTGAAGACATTAAAATGTTATTTTCGCTATAATATTAATCCCCCCCACACCCCGTGTTTTAAATTACACTGCTCCCTCCCCTCAGACATACCTAAATATAATGTAATTTTTTTTGCTTGTCAAAGAAACCCCTCTTTTTTAATTTCTCCTATCGCCTTATTTTCTATGCCTACTGCAGACATCTTCTATATTTTTTCAACCTCATAATAATAGTTTTCGCTAATTTCTAGTTTACTGTTAGAGAGCCTTTATCTCGCCATTTGAAACTAATAATGCTATTTTTCGCTAGAATATTATAGTTTTCCCCGAGTTTTAAGGGACTTAGAAGTAAGCCTTTTTTTTAACTTTTGTTTTCGTCATTTTTTCAACACAGTAAAAGCGTGTCAGAGATATTTTTTCAACCTGATAAAATATAACGTTCTCCCTTTTGAATCATGTCAATTATTGCATACATTCAGCCAGCTGAATTCTCATAGCGAAGCCAAAAAAGGCAATATATCCCGGACATAATTTCCTATATATAAGCAAAATCTTTGCGATATAAACTGCATTATTAACGAATGCTTAATCTTGCTTCTACAAATATTATAAAAACAATTTTCTATCGGAAAGAGTTGTATGTGGCCTGAAAGGGATAGACTATCCATTTCAAATCAAATAAAGACCCCGTTTTTTTTCAAAGCAGATAAAGAGTATTAATATGAAATTTTTTTAGGGGGTGTTTGAACAAAATCAAAACCTTTTATCTTATCTTTTAGATTGTATTAAGTTGGAACTTTCAGAAGTAGGAAACCAAATGCTACTATGTACATACTGCTACTAAGCGCGTTTTAAATAATAATCCAATTTTAAAAATAGGGCAATTTAGAGACTTTTAAAATAAACTATTGTCTATTATAGGTTGTATTGGTACCTTATTCCATGTCACCATCATCATCAGTTGGAGAAGAAGACGCGCCTCTAGAGCTCTCCAACAATTCACCATGGGATGGTATCATTTTACATCAAATTCCTGATAATATTGACGATTTTTTAACTGATTTTTTAATGTAGATAATAACGCAGTTGAGCAGGGGGACTTGAGTCCAAACACCTTAGAGCTTTTAGATGATTTTACCCGGGAATTAACAGGGATCCCTCCCCCCACTGATAATATACTTCCACTTCAATAGAATGAAGTGGCATCGAACAATTTTATTATTGAACAATGTGGGGGAGGGGTGGTGATAATATACAAGAGGAAGAGGGGGAGGGTAATATCCAATTTATATCATTTCGTGACTTTCAGATGTCAAATTCAATTTTAAATACGATAGTTGTTTACACTGCAACTTTTAGGGACCCTTTTAATTCACTTTTGGGGGGTAATTTTGTATTTGACCCTGTAGAAATTATCCAAGAATATGTAGATATAATTCGTGCACTGCTAGAAAATCAGATTCAGTTGTGGGGGGATAGGGATGCAATTCAGGTTTCAATTGTTTTAAAAGTGTTTTATTTAAATGAGGGAAAAAGCGAAGCTTATCATCATTATGTACATACTGAGATGCGAGTGGTCTATTCGCATTTAGAAAATTTTGAGGGTTTTTTATAGATTGAATAGACCACATTATTACACATCTCAAGAATTATAGCGAAAACGGGAGTGGGTCTGTGGTTTTATTTGTTGAAAATTTAACTGTAAATATTTGTAAATTTAAAAAAGATTTTATTTTAAGAGGGGGGCAGGTAGGGCGTCTGAGGGGTCTATAGTTTTAAAATATAATCCAGATTTAGAGGGTTGCAGAGGTGTTCAGTGAATCTGTTTCGAAACAGGTCAAAAATGTTTCAAGTACGCTTTCCTCATATAAGCATTTGAGCCTCTAGCACATGACATTACAAAGAAACATTTAGAATATTGGGCTGTGCATAAGAAGGTGGAGTCCGATTTTCCCATTGTAGATTTTTCTTGTTTAGAGGGAAAATACCCAAGAACGCTCAGGTCCATTGATATTTTTGAAAGGACCAATGCCCATTTAAATATCGGCGTTACTGTGGTTCAATATGAAACCGAATTAGAGGATGGGGTTCGTTCTAAAAAGAATGGCGGGGTGTTCCCAGTAAGGGGCCCGTCGATTGAATTGGTGAAGCACTGGGTTTGGTTGTTGTACACACCACCTAGTGAACCTAATGCAGTTGGCCATTTCAACCCAATTACAGACATCAGTAGAGTTCTGGGGGAGGGTAAAAAGGGGCGGGGGTACGTTTCTACTGTCCGGCATGCCTGTCTCGATTTTGGACAGAATTAAAGTTACAAAATCACGTGAAGCATTGTAGACGGCATGGCTACCAGTCACTGGAAATGGTTTCGGGGGATAGGGCCATTTTACGCTTTAAAAATTTCCAAAATACACTCCTCCAGAGCAATAAAATCTCTTTGGATTGTGAAGCGAAGCTAGTGGAAGTGAACAATCCTCAATTTCCGAATCGAATTCAAGAACATCGAGCAATTGCAGTCTCCTACGCTCACGTGCAAAGAGACAGTTCTAACACTATGCAGTTGTTAGCAATAGTCGAAACGTTGGATGAGGGAGAGTGCATGGTCAGGGCACTGACTAAATTAATTGGTACCGCTAATGGAGCTATTTCTCGTTTGAGAATTACAAATTACCCTATGGTGTTGTCTACAGAGGATCATCTCGCAATTAAAAATCAAACAATATGCTGCGTTTGTAAGGGGGAGTTTGAAGAGGGGGATAAGGGGAAAGGGACTAGAGGGAAAAGAGGGGGGAAGGGGAAGTCAGAGATCACGACCACTTGTGGAAGGAAATATCCTCTGGGGGTAGTAATTTTAGAGGGGTAGCACATCAATCGTGCAATGTGAATGTTAGCCAGCAGTTATTTATTCCAGTTTTTATTCATAATTCAAATTATGATTTAAAATTTATTTTACCGGCATTGGCACGCATGCACAGGGAGGGAGGGTGAGTAGATAGTCCATGGGTAAATAATACATTTACCTATAACATCATCCCCAAATCAGCAGAGAAGCTAGTGCTTCTCGAGCTGAAATGGCAGGTAGTGAATAACGGGCATGCGTGCCTGAATAAAATCAGGTTTTTAGTTTCTTTTAGTTTTTTCCCCAAGGCATTGAGTCAATTGATTCAAGTGCAGAAAAGTGAAAATTATGATAGTTTTCGTTTGCTTAAACAGCAGTTTCTAGACAGTGAAATGTAGGACCTATTGACATGTAAAGGTGTATATGCATACGACTATTACTGTTCTGGCACTCGCTTAAGCGAGGAGAAACTACCTCCACTTGAAGCTTTCTATAGTTCACTCACCAACAGTGAATGCACTGCTGAGGAAGATGAATTTGCCAAGAAGGTGTGGGCTAAGGGGGACTATAGAAATGGGTGGAATTATTGTACACTTTATCTTGAACAGTGGCGATTTAACTCTTTTACATATTATCTGCTTAAACGAAGATAAATTCCATTCAGAGTTTGGACTAGATATAGGACTTTATTTTTCCACACCAAATTTGGTGATGGACTTGATTTTAAAAATTAGTAGGGAAGAAATAGGCTTTATAACTTATGTAGATCAACACCTCTTTGTAGAAAGATCAATGAAGGGGGGTATGTTTATCATGGGGATCGCGTTTTGACAACAGATCCAAGTGGACAAGACACTAGTGTAAAGTCAAATGCAGTTTTCTTGGACATGAACTCGTTGTATCCCTCGGCTATGTCTCACTACTCTTTGCCGTGTGGGAACTATAAATGGCTTGAGAATCCTTGCGAGTTCCCCAACATTAACACGGTTGGGGACAATGGGCCGCAAGGATGGCTCTTTGAAATTAGTGGACACATTCCATTGGCGCTTCAAGATTCTGTCAGAGATTGTGTTTTCCCCTGCATTAATAAACCAGTTACCAAGAACTCACTGAGTCCATACAATCGATTATTGGTTGAGGATATAGGGATGCACTGGACCCCCTCTAAGCAAAAAAAGATTGCAGATCTGGACCCTAAAGAGTATATTCTTGTTCATCATGTGCTTTTGCACTGGATGGTGAACAATGGTTTCAAGATCACCAAAATACATAGGGTCCTGCAATTCAATCAAAAACTTTATTTAAAGACGTTTATCGACACCTTTGTTGATAAACGCTCGGGCAAACACTAAAGTAGAAAAGGAAATGTACAAACTCATTCTAAATTCAGCGTTTGGCAAAATACTTGAAAGTGTACGGAACAGATCTCGTTGTGATGTTGTGACAGACCCTCAAGAGTGTGCACGAATTATTGCTGGCCCCAATTTTAAATCGTTCACGAGCATAAAGACAAGCATTGTTCTTCTACACAGGAAAAAGAGAAATGTGGTACTGAACAAGAATATAGCAGGAGGTAGTTCAGTACTTGAAATTTCCAAAAAAGCTCATGTTGTCATTTTTTCACAATGTGTGCAAGGTGCAATGGCCAAGGGAGGGGGAGGTTAAAGTTTACTATGAGGATAGAGATTCTCTGCTGTTAAAAGTAAAAACCGGGGATTTATTGGTAGATTTAGAAAATGGGTTGCACATCAGCTCGTGGATGAATTTCACTAACTGGAATCCGTCCCTCTACCGCGAGTTGGTGAAACGTCAGGCCCCCAACCAACTACTAATTTTAAAATCTGAGACGGGGAGTGATTTGATATCTAAGGGGGTGTTCCCGGGTCCTAAAGTATATTGCGTTGAAACTCATAACAGGGATGTAAAGCAGGCGTGTAAAGGGGTGCCAACACATTTTGTAAAGAACAATTTCAACATGAGTGTGTACAGAGACTGTGTAGAGAGTAGCCTAGTGCCGAGAGCACAAGTGCTTGCAATTCGCTCTCTACAGTACATAAATTATACTGTACGAGTGGAAAAGAATGCAATGTCATGTATATCTGACAAAGTCTTTGTGCTCGAGAATGGTGTAAATGTACTGCCCCACGACCACTAAAGAATTTCAGACCGGGTTGAATGCATGGAATATCGCAAGCAACTTGGCCTGGATAAATTAACCTAACCCAAACCTAACCTCACCCAAGCCTAAACTTAACCCAACCTAACCCAACCTAACCCAACCTCACCTGATAACAATCAAACCTAACCCAACATAACCTTTTATAAATTAAATGCTCTAACCTGCAGCATTGACGGTGACTATTGTATACTTTCTCGATCCCGGGGAGTGGGGCTATCCCGCCCCTGGCCGGTCTTCGGCCCGCGGTTCCCGGGTTTGGGGGTGCCGCCTGTTGCTGGCCTTTGGCCCGCGGCTCCCCGGAGGGTGGGGGATTTATATTCATAGTGTTCAACTGTGCTATTGTTCATGTTCGTGTTTTTATTTCAAGTGTTGTATAAATAGTGATGTTGTACAAAAATGTGTGTGTGTGCACAAAATAGTGTTCCTGGACAAAAAGTGTTTTTTTATGCCAATAAGTGTTATTATTGTACATATAGTGTCGTTGTTCTTGTTGGACAAAAAGTGTTTTTTATGTCAATAAATGTTGTTTTACATATAGTGTTGTTCTTGATGGACAAAAAGTGTTTTTTTATAATAAATATTGTTCTTGTTGTTAATAAATATTATTGTTGGTGTTGTTGAACAAGTGTTTTTGTTCAATAAATGTTGTTCTCATTGAACAAGTGTTTTTTACGTCGAATAAATGAATGAAATATTGTTTTTGTTGTTCTTGAATAGATGGATCAATGGGAAAAATTACTACTTATTCATTGGAAAAGTATGGTTTACAGTTAGTTGTTGTCTGACAGTTGTCAACAACAGCAGCAGCGGTATTTATCAATTAAAAACACCATTCAGGTCGCTTCTGTTCGGCCCGTCAATGTCTGGGAAAACGACACTTTTAGCTAAAATAATTAAAAATTGTAATAAAATGTTTTTGGACCAACCAAAGAAAATTTGTTATTGCTATAGTATTTGGCAAGAGTACTATGATCAAATAAAAGCTATTGCCACATCCATACCAATACAATTCATACGGGGACTTGATGTTTTCAATAGTATTGAACCAAACTCGTGGCTGATTATTGATGATTTGGCTGAATCAATTGAACAGTTCTCACAGGAAATGCTACAACTGTTTACCGTTCACTCTCGTCATGAAAACATTTCCATAACCCTAGTTCTACATCATCAGAGCAAATGTATGAGAACCCTTGCTTTGAATTGCACCATCTATATTATCTACCGAGTTGTTCGTGATTCTAGCTCGCTAATAACTCTCAATAAGCAAATATACCCCGGCGCTCCCAAATTTCTGCTGTCAGCGTACACTCAGGCAACAAATAAGCCCTACGGCTACATTTTGCTAGATCTTAATCAGAGCACACCCAAGGATCTACGTGTAGTCACCGATATTTTCCACAAAGAAATTACTGTATATCTTCCGGTGAACAGTAGAAAAAGCTATTAGTTGCCATTATGACACTGAAAAAAATACACGAGCAAAGATATTTTTTTCTGTTTTAGGTACTTCAAAACCTCAACTGAGGAAGGCTATACTCAAACATGGTTTTGATAATGATTTCATTGATCTAATATTTGAACTTTGTTTAAATTTAACCGAGGGCCATGTACACTTGCCAGAAGGTGTTAGACAACAGATAAAGCAACATTGTTCCCCTGTACGTGCATTGGCCTACAAAATCAGCGGAAAAATTTTTAAAAAAACATGTCTCCTTCAATTTGGCGATAACTTTTTTACACTTTTACTGCCGATAATTGCAGGACTCGCAAACAGTTTTCTCTAGAGAATGGCTAAACCCTATAAATTGACACCATTTGAACTTGTCCTCTCGCCCGTGGAATATTTTGAAGACAATCTAAGCAAATTCATTAATTATGAAAATATTGCCGATGACAAAAAGCTAGTTTTACTTCAAGATGCATTGTGACGTGTGGACAAACATAGACCTTATCGTGAGAGACCCGCCGTCACCGTCAAAGATCCCCCTAAACAGGAAACATCTCAAGATTCAGCAGTGCAATCAAAGGAGAAGGAATTGAATTCTATAGTGACATCAATTGGAAACCTATTGCCAATGACCTATCGAGAACAGAGTAAAAGAGTATTATCATATCTCATGTTGGAAACTGGTGGTGATGATCAAGTTCAAGTTGATAGCGCAGGGAAAAGAATTATAATTCAGGGAAAAAGTTATAATCTAGTTGATTTAATTTGTGATATGGTGACGAATCGTAAAGGACTTTTATCCTTTGACAATAATCTATACACCTTTCTAAATGCATCAAACTTCCCAAAAGTCTTATTGGCAATAAGCAAATTCTAAAGAAACTAAGAGAATTTAGTCCTCCAACAACGCCAACACCATTTAAAAAAGAAGAAGATTCAATATTGGAAAATACTAGCAGCAGCAGCAGCAACAATGATTTAATAACACCAACGATGGTTGCTAGACAAAAGCGAAGACGTATTGATTCACCCTCCAGTGTGCAAAAGGGGTGTGGACATTACACTACGTGTTTGTGTTAAAAATGGTTGAAGTTCTGAAGCATGTCTTTGAAAATCTTGGTAAAACGGAAAGTCTAAGTTCCCCCACAACGCTTTCTAAAGTTGCCTCTGACATAGATGGCAGCAAATTAAAAAAGCAAAAGAGTAAAAAAAGCTAGAAAATGAACAGAGCTACACACTGCATCAGAATTGCAGGCTTCGTGGCAAACAATATCGATAAACTAAAGCCTTCTTCCATCTGCATATAATGCAAACTGATCTTTTAACCTTAGACTCGATTCAACGGTGTCACAATGCACCTTACAAATATATTCTATTGGCAATCAGTGTATTTAGTCGCTATGCCTATGCCATACCATTGCAATCAAAGAGAGGTGTTGAAGTTTCTCAGACTTTAGAAAGTGTTCTTGAACAAGATTAGTATAGAAAAATTCAATCGGATCGCGGTAGTGAATTTGTTCAACCTCATATGCAAAAAGTTCGAGTAAAATATAATAAAACACTTTATCGTATTGACAGCCCAATGAAGGCTGCATTTGCTGAATGGTTAATAAGAACGATTCGTCTATTAATTTCAAGATATTGTACACTGAAAAATATGCCTGCTTTTATTCATGATTTAGATAAAATCATGATAATATATAACCAACGACCTCATCGATCATTGTCCAACTCAAGCCCTTGGGAAGTTCACTGCAGTGAAAATACATTTGATGCTTTTCTAAAGCAATATTCCAATGGCAATGAGAAGAAAAAAAGAAGAAATTCAATGTTGGTGATACTGTTCGAATTAATCGAACCACCAATATTTTTGAAAAGGAGAATTATTTATGGAGCACTGAACTATTTAAAATGTCCAAAATCCTAGACACTACACCCACGACATATCGACTGCGAGACACCAAAGATGATGAGATTCTCGGTGGTTTTTATGAATATGAACTTCAAAAAGTTAGAAACACTAGTGAAATTTATCAAATTGAAAAGATATTAAAGAGTCGTACTCGCAGGGGCAAGAGACAGTTGCTTGTTCGTTGGCTAGGATACAACTCTGATTTTGATTCTTGGGTCAATGTTGAAGATATTAACAATGCCCAATGATTTTTATGTGACTTTCTTGTCCAATGTTTCTGATCATCTCTATAATGATTTGAATAGAACAAGTGATTTTTGGACGAAACTCGCTCCCGCCATCAAATTCTACGATGGAAAGTATGAGGTGGCTCTTGTCGACTGTATTCTCAAAAATACATATGACATCATGAGAAAAGATCATAAATATGAGCTAGAAGTTATACCATTTGATTTGTCGCTCTTTGCAGAGTATGAATGGGTTAAAGCACTTAAATCTAGTGAATATCCTAATGTTATATTGAAATATAAAGAATATGGTAATATGACGGATTTGTGTGCAAAAATTAATAGAAAAATCTCATATCGTAGGAAATGGTTCATTCCATTTTAATTATTCAATGGAATGTGATAGGATTTACATTACCTTACCTGTTGACACTGAAATGATTCATCTCAATGATAACCTGAAAGATGTTCTTGGCTTTAAACAGAATATGATCAGTGGTAGAAATGCTGCAACTGTTAACGGGATAGATCATGTTATTTTTGCTGATTATCGACTTGGTTTCGCCTCAGACACTTGTATATTTCTCTATGCTTCATTTGTGGAAACATCCCGGGTTGGCAATAGCAATGTTCCCCTCCTACGAGTTCTTGAACGAAAAACCAATCAAGAACATATTCACCATTACAATATAAAGCATCTTCAGTATATTCCCGTAAACACTTCCTATTTGCAACTCTGTCAGTTAACACTAACAACTGAATTAGGTGACCCCCTAGCAATATCAAAAGGTTTGGCTGTGATTACATGCCATTTGCGACCCATCGTTCAACAACAAGATGTCTAATAGAAAAGTGGTATTAATTTGTCCTGATATTGACTGCTATGTTATTACTTTTGGCCCAAGACAACAGGGCAATGGAATGGACTATTACAAAGGTCACTCGTCAATGTCTGGCTACGGTCTTGGCAGTTCTTTTGCTAAGCTGTTTCGCTCTGCACTACCTCTGGCTAGAAAATATATTGTACCAGTTGCGACAGATTTTGCATCCTCTACACTATACGATTGGGGTTCTGGCAAGGATTTAAAAAAAAGTGCTTTGGAAAATCTTAGGTCCAGTGCGCTAACCCTTGGCAAGAGATTAAAACAAAATGGAAAAGGTTTAAAAAGGTCGAGAAACAATGCATCACTCATTAGTCTCTACTCAGGTCAGAAACGAAAGACATCACCCCTGTCAAAGAATAGAAGGAAAAAGCCGACACGTACTGTAAACAGTACAAGAAGAAAACCCAGGAAGAGAATTGTTAGATCGAAACTAGATTTCTTTTCCTAAGATGTCATTTCTACTGCATAAGGTGTCTCAACCTTCAATCAACTCCTCATTGAATCTATTCAATGCAGAAAATGTTGATGTGAGTGTAAAACATGGATACTATGAACAATTTTATTCTCAACAACCCCTCTCTGATAATATCCGCTTTCAAATTTATTCCTATGAAGACTACTTTATGGACATGTCTTCGACATTTATAGATTTACAAATAAAAGTCCGGAAATCCAATAGTGTATTGCTTGTTTTTGCCAATGGAATACTGATAAAAATTGTATATTACATATTTTTTTTTATTAAATTCGTGTCAAAATAAATGGCTCATTGATGAGCACAAGCAACAATACCTCAATTTAAATGACCTATATGCAATTCATGTTGATGACACGCAAGTCATAAAAGGAATTGAGCGGCGCCTCCAATGGATATGAATATATTATTAATACTGATAGTGCAGATGCACTCAAAAATGCTACAACTAGTGAATTACATCTAGTTGGAAAAATATATCATGAAATATTTAATATACCCCAATGATTACCACCCAATGTTAAAGTAGATATAAAATTGTCGCTTGCGCCATCCAATTTCATATTTAGAAAAGAACTTCCTGGTAATCCAGATGTGACTCTCTCCCTCACTTCGGCAATACTTCATGTACGCAAACAACAGTTTGTGAGTTCTGCTGCTTTGGCAGTGGAAAAACTGAGAGCCAGTGGAAATAATATTAAACTACTTGTTCTTCATACAATCACCAATCAACGTCATATTGCCACGTTGTCACGTACCTTCACCGACTCGTCCCTTATCAATGGCGAAATTCCATCAAAACTGGCCTTGGCATTTGTAAAAAGCGCTAGTGCAATAGGTACGTGGACTGGATGCCCACATAAATTTGAGATGTTTGGGCTTTCATATCTTGTCTGCAAAGTAAATGGAATCCCACTCTTCGATCTATCTTTTGATCAATCCTATAGGACATTGTATGAGTTGACCATGCAAACCCTGGATCATGATTCACAACTATTTAAAAATGGTATAACCGAAGAAATGTTTGCTAAAACACATGGTATCATTGTATTGGATTTGTCTGGCACCCAGGATATGAGTATAGTACGTACGGGGAATGTGCGTTTATTGTGTACATTTGCCGATCCGTTAGCTGAGAGTATTACACTAATCTCGCTAAATCAATATGAAACCTATTGGGAAATCACTCCCGAAGGCTGTGTTCTACTAGACTTGGCACCATGAGCACCAGTCAAATAGTCAATGTATTTAATATGGACCCCTACATGTCCAAATACAAATCCTATGGTCTGCCCTCGGATTTTCTTGGGAAAATTCAAAGTGCCAATAATACCGTAATTATTGTTAATAGCAGTCCGTCGACTGTGCACACGGGTCATTGGTTGTGGATCTTTCAAAAAATGAAGTCACTTGAATTTTTTGATCCTCTTGGTCTACCCTATACATTCTACACACCACACATCAGTAACTATATTGAGAGCAGTGGAAAAACTATTATTCAAAATTGGAAGAGAGTGCAGGATCTGACGACTAAAAGCTGTGGCTTCCATGCAATACTATATTTTGTGTTCCGATGTCGCGGCTACACTTACAAGCAGTTTCTCAACATTCATGTAGACAATCCACGTCTGAATGACTTTATGGTGGAAAATATCCTCTCTGACCTGTATAATATTGATTTTAGTGCCCTAAGAGTAAAGTGCTTAACAAATGTATGTGAATTTGTTTATTAATAAATGAAAATGTATATATACAACAATGTCTTTAAATCTTCACTTTAGATTTCTTCTTCTTCTGTGTATAGGCAACTGTCGTGAACCACTAATCCTGGTAAATCATTTGGATTCACTGTATATTGATCTTGATTGGCTGCAAAGTCAGGGTCACAATTTCTGCATTATAATGAAACTTCACTCTTGTCATATCTCTTTGTATAGTCAAGGATACTATTTGCATTCATATTATGAAATTCACGAGTTTCAATCTGTCTATTTGAAGCAATATCACATACAGTGTTTTCAAATGATGAATCACATTCATTAACTGCAAAATAAAAATCACGAGGATTATAATAATAATAGGCAGTGTTGTCAAAACGATTACATAAAAACCAGAGTGTCTTGTTATCCAAACAGTTAAATTTTAGACCTGATTCTTTCTACCAAAATAAATTAATTTCTCGACGATACCAATCTCGTAGAAATAAACTAAAACCACATTTGGGATTCATTCCAATCATAGCGGGGTAAGTATTCTGCCACTGATCACATTTGTCATAGTGCCAATTGGAGCACAGATGTCCTCTAGGGTGAGAGTCACAAATCTCTTCAAGACATGAATTACATCCTTTAATTTGCACTGCATAGCCTCTATGTAATTTACAAGGAATACCTAATTTGCACTTTTCACTATAGTCATCAATAATTGTACAATTCTCACATTGTCTCCAACTGCCAAGAGTGTACATGCATAGTGGACATGTAAAGAAATTTTTTTGGTTTCCGATGTCAACTCTCTCAAAGCTAAAACGAAACTGATCCTCGTTAGATAAATTCAGGGGAGGGGTAAGGTGAAAGGAGTAACTCAGTGATGTCACCTCTTTCGAAGGCGGAGCCATCTACATTGAATCTATGGCAATGTTTTCAAAAGTATATCCACGATATTATTCTGCTTTCTTCCAATTAATATATCAATAAATTGAGTATAAGCATTTGAGTCAAATCGACAAACTTCCTACAATAGTCCAATGGGGGAGAATCAGTTTTCATTATATTGTCTAGTGTTCCCCGAGAGAATATCCTTCGTTGAAGAGATAACTCGAGAAAATTATCATCCAAAATCAAATGTTTTTCCATAATCATAAGATTTGATCTAATTCTCTCTTTCTCAAATTTATTCATTTTTTCAATCCTATCACTCTGACTGCTGACTCTAGACTGACCATGATTTGTTAGCCTAACGTTCTAACAAAAAGAAAGGGAACATTTTCGATTTCTAAAAAATTTTATTGGATAATTACAACAATAATACTACACATGTGCATTTAGCGATACGGCTTATTGTCTTCGATATGCTTCACTAATGTATTTAAAGCACTTTGAAGTCTATTCACATGCACTATATCAACTTTTGCAGCGAAGCATAATTGACCCTCCATTTTAAATTTACTCAAGGATATCACATATCTTGCATATACTTCATCCCATGCCAGACAAAGCCGTGATCTTCTCGTGATTTCCACCGCAATGTTTGGTGCTCTTATATCATTGCCACCAACTCCACTATCAACGTCTAATAGGGTAAACATTCCACTCATTATTATTACAAATATATCCTAATGAGTAAAGTCAAACTGTTCTCACTCCTTTGAATTCTATTCACACACTAATAAAAACTATAGCAAAAATCCTTTCTTTGTATTCTCTGCAATCCTGTCCCGCTAATATTTCCGCCCCCCTGATTGGCTTAGAAAGAGACACGTGATCCTGTTCCCATTAGAATCGATCAATGATTCCCCGCCGATTATGTAATCAATTTCCCAGAAATCTACTTCCCCTCTTGTCCTATTCGAATATGTAATCAATTTCTCAGAAATCTACTTCCCCTCTTTTCCTAGTCGATTATGTAATCAATTTCTCAGAAATCCAGTTCCCCTCTTGTCTTAGTCGATTACGCAATCAATTTCTCAGAAATCTAGTTCCCCTCGATTATGTAAATAAATTTCTCAAAAATCCACTTCCCCCTCGAGTCGATCAATACATCTCTTCCCGTTAATGCGCATGTGCAAACTTCGCCCCGGAGTCATTGCACCTAGAAACAACAAATAAATCGACCTTGAAAAAGGGGGCATTGACCCAATTAGACTCGATCAATAATCCTTGAATAAATTATGTTCGTACAGTGTTAGACTCAATTGTAGATGGCAGCACGGTGTTCGTACGGGAGTTATTGATAGCTCCCTACTCATAATAAGCTGATTTTTTTGTATCTATTGATATTAAATGTTTAATTTTTTGAGTTTTTCCGTTTTTAAGAGTATCGGTTACAATTAAGCCGATTCGCTCCTTGCAGTTCAGTCTAATTACAAATCAGTCTGCACGGTCTACGCTTTGGTATCATTGACAAGACCTTAGTATTTCTGGATTTACCTTGTCAATCCTCAACAGCAGAGATCAAAATGTTTCAATAGGTCAAAAAGACCAAAATAGCTTTGTGTAAGAATTTAAACATCCACATTATAGACACATAAGGAAACTAAACTCCTATTTGTGAAGAAAAAATCATAAGAATTGTCATGAATAACACTATAACTCGTAATAGTACATATCAGCCCTAAGCCCCCTGACACTCATACTGTGGAGCAAAGCCTCGTCAGTTTCTTCACTACATATACTTCAAGGATCGCCACTGTTTCCTAGCTCTCTTTACTTTACAAATATAATTGGTTGACCATGGGATGCCAACACAGGAAAGTATCGTTACGCTAAGGAGTGTACCGGAAGAAAGCAAGAGAAAAGCCACTGCGTAACATGCCTGTGCAATGATAGGGGGCCGAAACACAGACTTTGGAGGCTACCTTCTCCTTCAAACCCATAAATTTGGCTGGAGCATTCCTTTTGTGTGATTCACATAGTTCACTTTTAGATACATATACTTTGTAATTATACATGTGCGACAAGGATAATGACGACTCGGTCATTAACTTAAGCTGAGAGGCGTCAAAGGGCTGTTTTCTTACTCAATGAATGTATAGAATTCAAAGCATTGTATTAATCATTGACTTTTCTTTCATATAAATCGTTCACCTTAAAACTAATTTCTCAGTGAGAAAAGGATATGAGGTACTTACATATTATACCGACCTCGCCAAAGAAGTGAAGTAAGAAAACAATACTTTACCCCCATCCCCCTAATATGCAAATATATTGCCCAAATTATATATTTTCAATGCATTCTGCAACCCGTAACTTCTTTTTCCAGTTTTTGTTTCGTCACAAATGATTGAATTTACAGGTACAGGAGTTGAAACATTTGAGACGCATTGGGAGAATAGATAGAAAATATATGATTTGGGTTATATATTTGCAAATTAGGGGGGGTTATAGTATAGCAGGACTGTATAGCAGGACTACATACAAAATGTTTTAGCTACAATTATTCTGCATATTATGAAGTATGAATGATTTATCTGACTTCACTTTTTGGGTGGGGTCGGTATAATATGTAATTACCGGATATGATTCTAAGGATTTGAATGTCCATAATTATTATGCTTAGTTAGAGATACATTGGACTTTGGGGCCTTATTCACAAAAAAAAGAAAAAAGAAGCGCAATGGGCTACTTTAATACATCTTAAAAGTTGAAAAAATTTCACCACTAACACTCCTAAAAGTTAAAAAGCTAAATATATAGGTAAAACGGAAAATCTTAGTCCTTGACGGCTCACCATGCGGCTCACAAGTCTTTACATCTTTTTTATTTCGTAAGTAAGCGTTTAACAAAGTTTGGGTCATGACCTGCCAGCGAGCTGTAGAAAATTTAGCCGGATAGCGAAAACAACAATTAGAATCACAAGTTCATGCAACATCGATCTGGAAATGTGTTTGAAATTGTATCATAAATTGATTTTTGGTTGCTTCGTCAGAACGAGAATTGAAGCATAAAGGTGAAATTGATAAGTTTTTTAATTTCCACAGTCACTACTTCTCTGGGTAAAATCACGTTCTCATCTTTAGGGTGCTTAATAAAAATAAGTGTCAAAAAAGACTAGATGTCAAACCTAATTCACAAATAAAATTAGTATAAATACCTCCTAACTTTCAATTGTTATATGACGACAAACAACGGGACATACTAAGGACAACATACTAAGGACAACATATGTCCTTACTAAGGACAACATATGTTCCATACTAAGGACAACATATGCGAGAAAAGACCTTTCTTCATCTACTAAACATCTAAATGGATACAATTGTTAAACATTTAACTACTTATATTTTTCTTAAATAATCATTTTGAAATTTTTGTATAGAATAAGTGTTCAAATAAACGGTTGTTTTAATCATAAAATTGGTCACAAAAGCTTATGAAATGTTGTTTTTTTTTTTTTTTTTTTTTTTTTTTTTTTTTTTTTTTTGAAATGTTGTCTTAAGTATTTTTAATTATCAATATTAATCATTAGCATATTTAAGCAGACACTGTTTTGTTTTCTTTTGAATAAAAAATTTTAAAAAGAAAACTTTTCTCTTAATAGGATTTTTTTAATACGCCGTCTAACCTATTTTATTTGATTTGGCAAAATCAATTTGATTCGGCAATTCGGTAGTATGTTTTACCGAATATTACCTCATAAATTTCTTTTTATTAAATACTATCATATTTATTATGACCGGTTCATTTTAAGCACCTTTGAAAAAGATTTTTAGCAATACTTGCCTGTTGCGCTTTGAAAAGCTGTTCCCTCTGATGCGTTTCATTTAATTTAATTTGCAGCTCTTGTATCCGCAACAAGTTCTGCTGTCTCTCTGGATCCATTTGCATTTGCTGTCGTTGTTGCACGTTTCCAGCTGTTCTTATTAGTTGGGGTTATAATGTGACAAGGATGCCAATGAGTATAATCTTGGGGGGGGGGCAATGTGACAAAGGTGGCAATAATTGAACGCAATTGAAAAATTCATTCTTAAAAAGAGTAAAAAGAAAAAAAAAGGATAAGAGGGCCTCAGAAAAAAACCTCGGGGATCCCCCCCCCCCCTGGCCTCCCTGGATCCACCAGTGAGCAGACTACGTATATACATCTAAAGTTTTCGGGAGATAAAACATTATTTGGGGATAGGAGAGACACCTTGAAGAGGGCTCTACGAGAATTTTCGTATGCAGAACTTGTTTTCATAATTAATCTCAAATAATGCTTAAATTTCATTTTCCGTTTTTGGGGTGAGAGGGATTACTTTTTTAAACTTCAAAAATAAACAATTCTACGTTATTTAAGTTTAATAAATGTGAAACTCCAGCGGATTTTATCTTCGGATTACATAAGTATAGAAATTGCGGGTTTCTTTTTATTTATTACCTTAAAATGTTTATATTTTATCTGTTCAAGTGGACGAAGTAATTTGTCAAACTGACCTTTTGGCGTCTCCCTTCTTGACAGTCACACCACAAAAGGTCGCAAGTGGGCGTCTCTCTTCTCGACGGTGATATCACAAAGGGTCGCGGGTGGGCGTCTCCCTTCTTGGCAGTTATATCGCTGAGGGATGTGACTGATGGAATTAAAAGGTCGCTGAATAATTTTTACCTTTGGTGTACACCCCTCCCATCTATCGTCAGCAATAACTTGCTTTTTTTTCTCTTTAAAGAACCCTCAGAAGGGAAGTGAGACAAAAATTGCCATTAAAATGGTTGCTGTTGTTGGCCTCAGATAAGAAGAGAGCGAAATTCTAAGTTCTTCTTTCATCTCTTCCGATCGGACGATGCCTTTATTTGCGGCTATTATATTCTCTTCTGGCTGGTAGTTTAAATATTTTCTATTGAATACCTTTTCCTAGGATTTGTTGGACTAGAATGGAAATTCAGATGAAAAAGAGAACTTCCGTCAAGTTTTCTACATTTCTCGTCTCGAAACCTGCGTGGCGGTCACGTATCGTAAATAACTTACGACAACCATGAGAAGAAAATTTGACGGTCTGACATCAATACTTAAACACTAGAGACTAAGATATTGAGCAAACCATACTTTTTTACGGTTTGTTTACCTAAAGCATTTGAATGTATATTTTGGGCATTTTTAGACAATTTTCCGAGAAAAAATCTTTTCCATAAATAGCTGTTGTCAAATTTTGGCTCCTTTGCAGATTTTAAATTTTAGAGACCACATTGGCTATACATGAGTGCGAAAAAATGAATAAGGTAAAGGAAAGTACAGCTATTTTAAAACCTAAGACGAGGATAAATAGTGGTCAGTGTCATTTCCACTGTTTGAAAACAAAATTTATGGTAAAACTTTTTTTAGTTAGAATTACGTCATTCAAAATAGCACTAAAAAATTGCTGAGAGTGCCAGGAATTAATGTCATTATATTTTAAACGAACAGCCTACTTTCATGGGTTCTTTCCAGTTTTCTTGATTATTGCCGTTTTTCTTGTCGACATTTTGACAACAAATCTGTTCAACTGTTTTAAAAGTCACCACTCTTCAAAATTCACATCGTTTCTAATAAAGCAAAAATTACTTAAGTCGTTTAGAAAGTTTGAAAAGGAAGGGGGTGGGTGGCACTACTCTTACTTGTAAACCTTAATTAATCTTATCAGTTTACTTTTTCTGTTGTTTTGTTGATGTGGTGACAAATAAGAACACGCTACTGGAAATTGTTTTCAGTAAAGCCTAGCTCTATTCACGATTTGTCGTTTAGATAACCCTATTCCTGTTTGTGTAATTTATCTCCTTTTTAAGCTTCATATGATTATTAATTTTCGTTTCTATTCATTTTTGGATTCACCTATTAATCCTTAATAAAAGCTTTTATATTTATATATGATGAGACCATCTGCGGGGTCAAAAAAGGAAGTGTTTAAATTACGGTCAGTTAATAATATGGTAAATATGGTAATATTATGGTAATAAATATGGTAATAGTCCCCGAGAGGACTGGGAGGGATGAAAGTATAAGACTAATTTGTCTCTTTAATTTTATCTGAAAAACTTCTTTTTTTGAAAAACACTTATTTTTTTATAGTTAATATTTAAAAAAAGCATTAAGATTTTAGAATACAAAATGCAAATCAGCCAGCAATCAAATGGGTCAACAACCCCAAAATTAGAAGGCCTCTTGACTAAGCAATACTGTCTTAATTCAACGCAATACTGTTTATCCCTTTCAACTGTTAGAAATGATAGAAAACTGAGAAAAACACATGCTACATTTATTCACTTATGTTAAAAATATTTAAATTTTTGTTTTTAAAGTAGTTCATTAAATCATCAAAGTTTTCACATCATCTCGGCCTCTGGATTGGCCAAGAACAAACAATCCCCCTACAAGAAAAAGAAAACGGAAGAAACGCATAAAGGAAAAAAGGGTAAGGAAAACCAAGGAAAACACGTTCTGCATTTTCTTGCTGATATTACAAATCTTTTCTTTTTTGTTGTTGAATAAGACAGTCAAATCGTTGAAGTTTTAGCTTTAACTTAGCCTCTAGAATGGCCAAAAACAAGTCAGAGGTAAGTTAGGACTGCTTTTAATCGTATCGACAATGAGGATAATATGGTGAGTGCCTCACCCCCTAGAATTTTTACAAAGACACAGAGCCTCTCTTCTATTAAAGTTATAAAAACTGCCATCTATAATTCATTTTTTTGCGTGTCAAAAGCTTGTGTTGTGCCCTGGACGCTTTTTTTTGGAGAAGAGGGAGAAAGTCTCCAAAACATTTTTTCCTAAAAAATTTTTGAAAAGGACCCCTTTCACTGTTTTTTTTTCTGTTTTTAATTCTATCTTATCCAATTTATATAACCAATGAAAACCAAGCAGCACTCTTAATCATTTCACTCTGCTTTTCGTTGCTGTTTTTTTCGTCATGTTTTAGTTTTTTTATTTTTAACGAGTCATCTCCCTTATCTCTCATTTAGTTGAATCTATTTTACGGTTGCTGTAAAAAATTAATTTACAAATTAATCAATATATATATATATATATATATATATATATATATATATATATATATATATATATATATATATATATATATATATATATATATATATATATATATATATATATATATATATATATATATATATATATATATATATATATATATATATATATATATATATATATATATATATATATATATATATATATATATATATATATATATATATATATATATATATATATATATATATATATATATATATATATATATATATATATATATATATATATATATATATATATATATATATATATATAATATATATATATATATATATATATATATATATATATATATATATATATATATATATATATATATATATATTTATATATACATATGTAATATTAAATTATATAATGGCTGAACTCTAGTCCCATAAAATATATCAGGTGCGAACTGGCTGAAAATATCATTAAAATAAAAAACATGGAAAGAAAATAAAGAATAATAAAATCAAGACCAAGTCGAGTACTTTTATTTCAATTTGCTTCAATAAATTAATTAAACATATAAAAAAATATTAATCAATAAAACTTATAAGCCTACGTATATCTAAGACAAACCTGCAACGTAATCTGAGGGAGTTGATTCGGATCTTGTTGAGCTTGAACAGTCGTTGTCATTTGACCACCAGCCATTGTCATGATACCATCAAACCCGACATGCCCGCCTGAGGTTGACCAACTTCCGGATTCATTCCAAGTTGTAATAAAGCCATAACATTAGAAAACAAGATAAGCATTTCGTCATTACAGACATCAAGGTCATAACCAAGGCCAGTGATTGTGAACCTTTTCAGCGTGGTACCACGTCACATATAGAAATATTCCTAACTTTTAGATGTTCAAACATTGAAAAAAAGTATTTTTATGTTGAAGATAACCCTTCCCCTTTACCCTTTTGATCTTCTCCTATCAGTGGGTCATACGTGTCAAATTTTAGCCCAATTGGTTCACTCGTTTAGGATTTTTTAGTAAACAAACGATGCATATAACATTTTTACATACAAAGAATCACGCCCAAAAGCATGCATAATATTAATGATTTAAAATAATATTACAGCCCCGACCCTTTGTCTCGTCTAATCTCCTTGCCCCATCTCTTTGCAAATCAAGTAAATTGGAATAGTAAATGAAAACAGGATATGTTTGTGTGGTAAAGAGTCACACATTTAGAAATATACATTTATTTATTATATTGTACTGTATAAAACACATAATTTATAAAGAAAAACTAACAAAAGATAAAAAGTTGTTTAAATATGAGTTTTACTTTCGATTTGCTTTTTGTTTATAGCGTTTATTGTGTTTTGTTTTGGCTAGTTTCTTATTTTGTTCTTTTCCCTGTTGATATAGGCTTCCGAATATGAAACCAAAGTATTCCAACTTTTATGCTTAATTTCTTATGAAGTCATTTTTAACTGTCTTAGAAAAGGATCTTATCCGTTTTTATTAAATTATAGTTTAAACTGACAATATGTACACTTTCACTTTGCTCTGATTACTGTTTTCACTCTCGTATTTAAAAGCCAAATTTTGTTTAATAAAAGTTTTTTTTTTAGTTCTGTTACGTTGTCAATCCCTCAGTTAGTTTTTAATTCTTATTCCGAAACTTTTTCCTCTTAGTTTCCATTTTACGGTTTCAATTCCAGTTTCAGTTTTCCCAGTTTCAGTTATTGATAATTTAGTGCTGAATCAGACGATAGTATGATTGGTCTCTCATTTTTTTGCCTATAGGAATTTCGGAAATAAGCTTATGACTTTGTCCAGTTCCCAGTTTCAGTTCCAAGAGACTTGAAAAGAAAAACATGCTTCCAATTTACCCTCTTTTCTGGGCCAAAAATTCACCCTCGTTTACTTTTTTAATATGGCAACTTGATCGATAGCACATGCTGTCTGACTGTCAAAGTTTATTTAATACATAATTTTTCAATTTTTCAGTTTCCTTTTGTTAAGACTTTTCAAACAGTTCGTGGTAACGAACTGTAAGTAAGGAGCGACCCGGCTCAATGGTAACCGAAACTCTAAAAAACGGAATTTTGGTACCAATAGATACATCAAAAGAATCAGATTTTAATTCTGATTTCAAAAATACAAGTTTCATCAAGTTTAATTATACCAATCAAAAGTTACGCGCCTGAGAAAATTTGGCTGATTTTCGAAAAAAGGAGGAAAGACCCCCTAAAAGTTATAGAACCTTAATGAAAATCACACCATCATATTCAACGTATCAGATAACCCTACTGTAGAGGTTTCAAGCTCCTATCTACAAAAATGTGGAATTTTCCATTTTTTGCCAGAAGAAAGATCACGGATGCGTGTTTATTTGTTTTTTTGTTTTTTTTTTTCCCCAGGGGTAATCATATTGACCCAGTGGTCCTAGAATATCGTAAGAGGGCTCATTGGAACGGAAATTATAAGTTCTAGTGCCCTTTTTAAGTGACCAAAAAAATGGAGGGCAACTAGGCCCCCTCCCACGCTCATTTTTTCTCAAAGTCACCCAATTAAAATTTTGAGATAGCCATTGTGTTTAGCATAGTCGAAAATCTAATAAATATGTCTTTTAAGATGACTTAATCCCCCACAGTTCCCAGGGGAAGGGCTGCAAGTTATGAACTTTGCCCATTGCTTACATATTGTATTGGTTATTGGGAAGTATACAGACATTTTCAGGGCTGGGCTGGGAGGGGTGCTGGAGGAGGGGGTTACTCGGGAGAATCTTTCCGTGGAGGATGTTTCTTTGGGGTAAGGGACATTTCTGATTTCCAAGCATTATTTAAAAAACGATCAGAAATTAAATTAAAAAAAAAACAAGTACTTTCAACTGAAAGTAAGAAGCAACATTAGAACTTAAAATGAACAGAAATTATTACGTATATGAGGGGGTTCTCCCCCAAGTCAATACATCGCTCTTTACGCTACAGTTTTTTTTAGTACTTTAAATAGATCTATCTATTCTAATTAAACGGCCGTTGTGATTAAGGGGTTTAATTAATTTTTTTAAATTTTAACGTAAAGAGCGTGGTATTGACTAAGGGGAGAACCCCATCATATACGTAATAACATATACGTAATAAAAAAAACAATAAAAAAAAACAAGCGATACGGCTCAATAGTTATCGAAACTTTTAAAAACGGAACTTTGATGTCAATAAATGTATCAAAAGAATGGGCTTATAATGCTGATGCTAAATATATAAATTTTATTAAGTTTAGTATTACTCATCATAGGCTACGAGCCTCAGAAAACTCACCTGATTTTTTAAAGAGGGGGAAACATCCCCTAAAAGTGAAAAATTTTTAATGAAAATCACACCGTCAGATTCAGCGTATCAGAAAACCCTATAACATAGGTTTCAAGCTCATATCTGCAAAAATCTGCAACTTTGTATTTTTTGCCAGAAGAAAAACTCACGAATATAGAAGTTCGTTACGTAAGTTAATTTGTAAATTACGTCAGAACCAAATTTAGAGACAGCCATATAGCAAAAGAAAAGTAAAATTTTTATGCAAATTTTGTTTACTTATTCAATGACGGCGAGCCAAAATAAAAGCTGCATTAACTAAAAAACGATCAGAAATTAAATAAAAAAAAACAAGTTTTTTAAACTGAAAGTAAGGAGCGACATTAAAACTTAAAACGCCCAGAAATTAGTCCTTATATGAAATGGGCTGTCCCCTCCTCAACGCCTCGCTCTTTACGCTAAAGTTTGACTCTGTCTCACAACTTTATTTTTTAAAACAATAAAAAACTTTAGCGTAAAGAGCGAGGCGTTGAGGAGGGGACAGCCCCTTTCATATACGGAATAATTTCTGTTCGTTTTAAGTTTTAATGTCGCTCCTTACTTTCAGTTTAAAAAACTTGTTTTTTTTATTTAATTAACAGTAAACTCCACAGTAGAATGGGGGGTACCAGCACAGAACGTACCACGTGGTTTATGGTCCTAATATGGGCATGGAATCCCTAGGGAGAACACGTGGTTAATCGGTCAATGACCTCTTTTTTCCAAGGTCGATTTATTTGATGGTTCTATGTGTAATAACTCCGGAACGAAGGTTGCACATGCGCATTGAATTCTAACGGGAACAATGTTATTGATCTAGGACTCGAGGGGGAAGTGAATTTCCGAGAACTTGATTGCGTAATCGATCGCGAATGTCATGGTGTCCAGAAACAGTATTTGTTATTGTTGTTCAAGCCAAATATTATGAGTTTCCCGGAATTTGGAACACCTGTGCTGTCGACCTCAATTCACCTATCGTGAATCAATAATTCCCCTTAGAAACAACAAATTAATTCCACCAATGACATCATCTGTCAGACTTTAAAAATTTTCGCATAGAAACGATTCTCCAGGAATAGATCCAAGTCATTAATGTCTTTGCCTCGGAAACAACTCTTTTGGTCGAACTCCAAAGGATATTAATAGCCAAAGGCCATGGAAAGAATTTTCCAAGAAACATCTTAGCGATGAATTGTTTTAGCGCGGGAATCAGGTTTCTTATTAATTTGAAATGCATTAGCGCAGAGATGCCAAAAACAAAAGGAACACGCTGAATTACGTTTAGGGATTATTTGGGCGAAACTGTTTTAGACAGGTTATGGAACTATTTCGGCGAAACAGTTAGAGACATTTTAAAAGATGATTTTTGAAGAAATTTTAGAAGAGAATTTAATGGTGAAACTCTGTGGTCGTTATAATACACAAGTTTCATTCGAACAATGTTATGAGGTCCTATACCCCAGCCCCAAAGGATTCCAATCTTCCTATACCAACCCCGAGAGAAACCCCCGGTCCTCAAAGGTCCCCCCAGCACCCAAAGGGCCCCCGGCGCCCCCACCGGCCCACCCCGACCTCCAAAGGCCATCCCCGGGCCCCCCAAAGGCCCATTAAGCTCCCAAAGGACCAACGGGGTCCCAACGGCCCTCCACCGGTCCCCAACTGCCCCCCCGGACCCCCAAAGGCCCTACCTGTGCCCCAAAGGCCCTCACGGTGCCCCAAAGGCCCTCCGCCGGCCCCCAAAGGTCCCCCGGACCAGAGCAGCGCTGCCGGGATGCGCCGTGGGCCCGGAAAGCGCCGCAGGATGTGCCGTAGGGATGCGCCGTGGGTCAGGGAAGCGCCGCAGGGGATGAGCCGCAGGGAGGTACCGCAGGAAAGCGCCGCAGGATGCGCCGCAGGGATGCGCCGCAAAAAAGTAAACTAAAAAGTAAAAATTTCGAAATGTTATCCCCCAAACGCCCTCCTCAGACCCCCAAAGGTCCTCCCCTGGTCCTCAAAGGACCCCCGGGCACCCAAAGGACCACCCGGCCCTCAAGGGCCCCCGGATCCCCAAAGGTCCTCCCCCGGGCCCCAAAGAGTCCCCTCTCCATTTTTTAAATACTTTTTTATGGCTTTATTATATCTTTTCAGAACATGTTCCAGAACCTATTTTCCAGATCCACTTTTCAGAACAACTTTCGAATATGTTAATTTCCTGCTCGTCATGCTCAGAACATTTTCTAAATTAAGTCCTCATCAAGTCATCCCACCACAAAACTTTCCTTTTTTTGATACATAAACACAAAGAAATACTATTCAAGTACCATTTCAGAGCAAGTTACTTTCTTAATGTCCCTCCTAAACCCATTTTCCAACTTGAAGTACTTATCTTTTTCACCCACAACTATACTTTACAGCTTTTGGGATACCTCAAAACCAAGAAATAATTTTCAAAGATCATTTAAGAACAAGTTACTTTCTTAATTTCACTACAAAACCCATTTTACAACTTGAATTACTTATCTTTTTCACCCGTAACTATACTTTAAAGCTTTCTGGATGCCTCAAAACAAATAAATACTTTTAAAGGACCATGTGAGAGCATTTTAATTTCTTAATTACCCTCCAAAACCAGATTTCCAAATTGAATAACATATCTATTTAATCAAAACTATATCCTACAGTTTTTCCGCTACCTCAACACCAAGAAATACTTTTCAAGGATCATTTCAGAGCAATTTGATTTCCTAATGTCCCTCCTAAACCAATTTTGGAAATTTAAGTACTTATCTATTTCACACGAAAGTAAACTTTACAGCTTTTTGGATACCTCAACACGAAGAAATACTTTTCAATGATCATTTCAGAGCATGTTACTTTCTTAATGACCCTCATAAACCCATTTTTCAACTTGAAGTACTCATCTTTTTCATCACAACTATACCTTTCAGCTTTTTGGATACCTCAAAACCAAGAAATACTTTTCAAAGATCATTTCAGAGCAAGTTACTTTCTTAATCTCACTCCTAAACACATTTTCAAACATGAATTACTTATCTTTTTCACCCACAACTATACTTTACAGCTTTTTGGTTACATCAAAACCAAGAAATACTTTTCAAAGACCATTTCAGAGCAAGTTACTATCTTAATGTCCCTCCTAAACCTATTTTGCAACTTGAAGTACTTATCTTTTTCACCCACAACTATACTTTACAGCTTTTTGGATACCTCAACACCAAGAAATACTTTGCAAAGACTATTTCAGATCAAGTTACTTTCTTAATCTCCCTCCTAAACACATTTTCCAACTTGAAGTACTTATCTTTTTCACCCACAACTATACTTTACAGCTTTTTGGATACCTCAACACCAAGAAATACTTTTCAAAGACCATTTCAGAGCAAGTTACTTTCTTAATCTCACTCCTAAACCCATTTTCCAACTTGGAGTACTTATATTTTTCACACACAACTATACTTTATAGCTTTTTGGTTACCTCATCACCCTGAAATACTTTTCAAGGACCATTTCAGAACAAGTTACTTTCTTAATGTACCTCCTAAACTAATTTTCCAACTTGAAGTACTTATCTTTTTCACCCAAAACTATACTTTACAACTTTTTGGATACCTCAACACCAAGAAATACTTTTCAAAGACTATTTCAGAGCAACTTACTTTCTTAACGTCCCTCCTAAACCCATTTTCCAACTTGAAGTACTTATCTTTTTCACAGAAGATATACTTTACTGATTTTTGGATACTACAACATAATGAAATTCTTTTCAAAGGCCATTTCAGAGCAAGTTACTTTCTTAATGTCCCTCATAAACACATTTTCAATCTTGAAACACTTAACTTTTTACCCGTCAACTATACTTTACAGATTTTTGGATACAGCAAGTAAATTTCTTAAGGTCCCTCCTAGACCCATTTTCCAACTTGAAGTACTTATCTTTTTCACCCTCAACTATACTTTACAGCTTTTTGGATACCTCAACGCCAGGGAATACTTTTCAAAGACCATTTCAGAGCAAGTTACTTTCTTAATGTCCCTCCTAAACCCATTTTGCAACTTGAATTTCTTATCTTTTTCACCCAAAACTATACTTTACAGCTTTTTGGATACCTCAACACTAAGAAATAATTTTCAAGGACCATTTCAGAGCAAGTTACTTTCTTAATGTCCCTCATAAACCCATTTTCCAACTTGAAGTACTTATCTTTTTCATCACAACTATACCTTACAGCTTTTTGGATACCTCAAAACCAAGAAATACTTTTCAAAGACCATTTCAGAGCAAGTTACTTTCTTAATTTCACTCCTAAACCCATTTTACAAATTGAAGAACTTATCTTTTTCAATCACAAATATACTTTACAGCTTTTTGGTTACCTCAACACCCAGAAATACTTTTCAAAGACAATTTCAGAGCAATTCATTTTCTTAATTTCCATCCTAAACCAATTTTGCAACTTGAAGTACTTAAGTTTTTCACCCACAACTATACTTTACAGCTTTTAGGTTACCTCAACACCAAGAAATAATTTTCAAAGACAAGTTCAGAGCAAGTTACTTTCTTAATGTCCCTCCTAAACCCATTTTCCAACTTGAAGTACTTATCTTTTTTACCCACAACTATACTTTACAGCTTTTTGGTTACCTCAACACCAAGAAATACTTTTCAAAGACCATTTCAGAGCAAGTTACTTTCTTAATGTCCCTCCTAAACCCATTTTCCAACTTGAAGTACTTATCTTTTTCACCCACAACTATACTTTACAGCTTTTTGGTTACATCAACACCCAGAAATACTTTTCAAAGACCATTTCAGAAAAAGTTACTTTATTATTTTCCCTCCTAAACTCATTTTCAAAATTGAAGTACTTTTCGTTTTCCCACAAAATAATACTTTACAGCTTTTTGGATAGCTCAACACAAATAAATACTTTTCAAAGACTATTTCAGTGCAAATTACTTTCTTAATGTCCCTCCTAAACCCATTTTGCAACTTGAAGTACTTATATTTTTCACCCACAACTATACCCTACAGCTTTTTAGTTACCTCAAAACCAAGAAATACTTTTCAAAGACCATTTCAGAGCAAGTTACTTTCTTAATTTCACTCCTAAACCCATTTTCCAAGTTGAAGTACTTATCTTTTTCACCCAAAACTATACTTTACAGATTTTGGGATACAGCAAGTAAATTTCTTAAGGTCCCTCCTAAACCCATTTTCCAATTTGAAGTACTTATCCTTTTCACCCACAACTATACTTTACAGCTTTTTGGATACCTCAACGCCAAGGAATACTTTTCAAAGACCATTTCAGAGCAAGTTAATTTCTTAATGTCCCTCCTAAACCCATTTTCCAACTTGAAGTGCTTATTTTTTTCATCACAACTATACCTTACAGCTTTTTGGATACCTCAACACAAAGAAATACTTTTCAAAGACCATTTCAGAGCAAGTTACTTTCTTAATGTCTCTCCTAAACCCATTTTCCAACTTGAAGTACTTATCTTTTTCACCCACTTTCTCAATGAAAAAAAAATTAGTTTTTAATCGATTCTAATTTTCCAAATAATATAAAAATTTTCCACTTCGGTTCAGATTATTATCAAAGGGGTGAAAAAATTTAAAATTATTTTCCAAATTTTTCATAGAAGATAGAAAAGTTCAAGTTCTCTTCTGAATTTTATCAAAGAACACGCTTCAGTTCTAATTTTACCAGAAAAAACAAAAATCTTCCACTTTCAGTTCTTTATTTCACAAAGACATAAAGAAATTTAAAGTTCAATTCTAAATTTTTGGTGGAAGATAGAAAAAGTAATACCATACTTGTGAATATTTTCATGGAAGATAAAAAGTTCTAGTTCAATTTACAATTTCCTCAACGAAGTGAAGAAAAGTTCAAGTTCTCTTCGGAATTTTACCAAAGAACAAGATTCAATTATAATTTATCCAGAGAAAATAAAAATCTTCCACTTAAGTTCTTTATTTCACAAAGACATAAAGAAATTTAAAGTTCAATTCCAAATTTTTCGGTAGAAGATAGAAAAAGTAAAACCATACTTGTGAATATTTTCATGGAAGATAAAAAGTTCTAGTTCAATTTACAATTTCCTCAACGAAGTGAAGAAAAGTTCAAGTTCTCTTCTATATTTTACCAAAGAACACAATTAAATTCTAATTTCACTAGAGAAAATAAAAATCTTCCACTTCAGTTCTTTATTTCGCAAAGCCATAGAAATTTAAAGTTCAATTCTAAATTTTTGGTGGAAGATAGAAAAAGTAATACCATGCTTGTGAATATTTTCCCGGAAGATAAAAGTTCTAGTTCAATTTAAAATTTTCTCAACGAAGCGAAGAAAAATTCAAGTTCTCTTCTGAATTTTACCAAAGAACACACTTCAATTCTAATTTCTCCAGAGAAAACATAAATCTTCCACTTCAGTTCTTTATTTCACAAAGACATAGAAAAATTTAAAGTTCAATTCTAAATTTTTCGGTGGAAGATAGAAAAAGCAATACCATACTTTTGAATATTGTCACTGCAGATAAAAATTTCTAGATCAATTTACAATGTCCTCAAATAATAAAAGAGAAGTTCAAGTTCTATTCTGAATTTTAAAAAAGAATTCTAATTTCACAAGATAAAATAAAAATCTTCAACTTCAGTTCTGTATTTCATAAAGACATAAAGAAATTTAAAGTTCAATTCTAAACTTTTTCGTGAAAGATAAAAAACGTAATACCATACCTGTGAAAATTTTCACGGAAGATAAAAAGTTCCTGTTCAATGTAAAATTTTCTCAACAAAGTGAAGAAAAGTTCACGTTCTCTACTGAATTTTACTAAAGAACACAATTCATTTCCAATTTACCTAGAGTAAAACAAAAATCTTCTACATAAGTTCTTATTTCACAAAGATATAAAGAAATTTAAAGTTCAATTCTAAATTTTTCAGTGGAAGATAGAAAAAGTAATAGCACACTTGTGAATATTTTCAAAGAAGATAGAAAATTCTAGTTCAATTTTAAACGTTCTCATTGAAGTGAAGAAAAATTAAAGTTATCTTCTGAATTTTACCAAAGAACACAATTCAATTCTAATTTCACCAGAGAAAATAAAAATCTTCCACTTCAGTTCTTTATTTCACAAAGACATAAAGAAATTTAAAGTTCAATTCTAAATTTTTCTTTGGAAGATAGAAAAAGTAATACCATACTTGTGAATATTTTCCCGGAAGATAGAAAGTTATAGTTCAATTTTAAATTTTTTCAACGAAGCGAAGAAAAGTTCAAGTTCTCCTCTGAAATCTACCAAAGAATACAACTCAATTCTAATTTCTACATAGAAAACAAAATATTCAACTTCAGTTCTTTATTTCACTAAGGCATAATGAAATTTAAAGTTCAATTCTAAATTTTTCGGTGAGAGATAGAAAAATTAATATCATACTTGTGAATATTTTCACAGAAGATAAATACCATACATGTAAATATTTTCCCGGAAGATAAAAAGTTCTAGTTCAATTTAAAATTTTCACAACGAAGTGAAGAAAAGTTCAAGTTCTCTTCTGAATTTTCTTAAAGAAGTGAAAAAAGTTAGCTCAATTCTGAATTTTACCAATGAAAATGAAAAAGCTCCCACTTCAGTTCTTAATTTCTAAAAAGACATAAAACAATCAAAGTTCTCTTCTAATTTTTCCAATAAAATAAAAAGTTTCAATTTCAGTTCAGGTTTTTTCTCAAAGAGATGAAAAATTTAAAGTTCTATTCTAATTTTAAATTAAATTTTAGCTCCTTTGTCTTATGGATTTACCCCTCAAATTTCTAAATTAGAAAATGAGGGACTCGTTCTATTATTAAAGACAATCGTTCAAACTCGTTCATCTAACCTCCAAAACAATAGGTTAGGTTAGGTATAAATAAATATTAATAAATAAATAGAAACATTTCTACATTTTTATGTTGGGTTAGGTTAACTTGTCATGAGCGCTCATGATAAGTTAACCTAACCTTTCCCGGCGAGTATGGTTAGGTTAGGTTAGGCTAGATTAAGTTAGGTTAGATTAAGTTATGTTAAGTTAGGTTAGGTTAGCCCATGTACGTGTCACTTAGGATCGCGTAGGGTAGGTGAGAGCCATTCAACCCGTGAGTTGTATTATTAGGTTAGGTGCTATTAAGTTAGGTTAAGTTAGGTTAGAAGTTGGCTGCCTACGTATGTGGGGATAATTATGGAAACCTCGACTAACTTAACCTAACCTAACTTAATCAAACCAACAATAACCTAATAAAACACCTAACTTTTTGCCTGTCTCGCACCTAACCTAAGGTAACCTAAGTGAAGCGTACGTGGGCTAACCTAACCTAACTTAATCTAACCTAATCTAACCAAACTTAATCTAGCCTAAATTAGAAAATGAGGGACTCGTTCTATTATTAAAGACAATCGTTCAAACTCGTTCATCTAACCTCCATAACAATAGGTTAGGTTAGGTATAAATAAATATTAATAAATAAATAGAAACATTTCTAAATTTTTATGTTTGTTTAGTTTAACTTGTCATGAGCGCTCTTGATATGTTAACCTAACCTTTCCCGGCGAGTATGGTTAGGTTAGGTTAGGCTAGATTAAGTTAGGTTAGATTAGGTTAGGTTAAGTTAGGTTAGCCCACGTACGCGTCACTTAGGTTAGCTTAGGTTAGGTGAGAGACAGGCAAAAAGTTAGGTGTATGATTAGGTTAGGTTAGATTAAGTTAGGTTAAGTTAGGTTAGGCTTGGTTAGCCTACGTACGCGCGCGGACGTAGGCTAACCTAGCCTAACCTAACTTAACCTAACTTAATCTAACCTAACCTAACCTAATCATACACCAAACTTTTTGCCTGTTTCTCACCTAACCTAAACTAACCTAAGTGAAGCGTACGTGGGCTAACCTTACCTAACCTAACCTAACCTAATCTAACCTAACTTAATCTAGCCTAACCTAAGCTAACCATACTCGCCGGGAAAGGTTAGGGTAAATTAAAATTACCGCTCATGACAAGGTAAACAAAACAAAAATAAAAAATAATAAAATTTTATATTTATTTTTTAATATTTATTTATAAATAAAATAAACTATTGTTATGGAGGTTAGATGAACGAGTTTGAACGATTGTCTTTAATAATAGAACAAGTCCCTCATTTTCTAATTTAGAAATTTGAGGGGTAAATCCATAAGACAAAGGAGCTAAAATTTAATTTAAAATTAGAATAGAACTTTAAATTTTTCATCTCTTTGAGAAAAAACCTGAACTGAAATGGAAACTTTTTATTTTCTTGGAAAATTAGAAGAGAACTTTGATTGTTTTATGTCTTTTTAGAAATTAAGAACTGAAGTGGGAGCTTTTTCATTTTCATTGGTAAAATTCAGAATTGAGCTAAATTTTTTCACTTCTTTAAGAAAATTCAGAAGAGAACTTGAACTTTTCTTCACTTCGTTGTAAAAATTTTAAATTGAACTAGAACTTTTTATCTTCCGGCAAAATATTCACATGTATGGTATTTATCGTCTGTGAAAATATTCACAATTATCGTATTCATTTTTCTATCTCTCACCGAAAAATTTAGAATTGAACTTTAAATTTCTTTATGCCTATGTGAAATGAAGAACTGAAGTGGAAGATTTTTTTCTCTGGAGAAATTAGAATTGAAGTGTGTTCTTTGGTAGAGTTCAGAGGAGAACTTGAACTTTTCTTCGCTTCGTTGAGAAAATTTTAAATTGAACTAGAACTTTTTATCTTCCGTGAAAATATTCACAAGTATGGTATTACTTTTTCTATCTTCCTACGAAAAATTTAGAATTTAACTATAAATTTATTTATGTCGTTGTGAAATAAAGAACTTGAGTGGAAGATTTTTATTTTCTCTGGTTAAATTAGAATTGATTTGTGTTCTTTGGTAAAATTCAGAAGAGAACTCGAATTTTTCTTCACTTTGATGAGAACATTTTAAATTGAACTAGAACTTTCTATCTTATGGGAAAATATTCACAAGTGTGCTATTACTTTTTCTATATTCCACCGAAAAATTTAGAATTGAACTTCAAATTTCTTCATATCTTTATGAAATAAGAACTTATGTAGAAGATTTTTATTTTACTCTAGGTAAATTAGAATTGAATTGTGTTCTTTGGTAAAATTCAGTAGAGAACGTGAACTTTTCTTCACTTTGTTGAGAAAATTTAAAATTGAACAGGAACTTTTTATCTTCTGTGAAAATTTTCACAGGTATGGTATTACGTTTTTTATCTTTCACGAAAAAGTTTAGAATTGAACTTTAAATTTATTTATGGCTTTGTGAAATAATGAACTGAAGTGGAAGATTTTTGTTTTCTCTGGAGAAATTAGAATTGAATTGTATTCTTTGGTAAAATTCAGAAGAGAACTTGAACTTTTCTTCACTTCGTTGAGGAAACTGTAAATTGAACTAGAACTTTTTATCTTCCGGGAAAATATTCAAAAGTATGGTATTACTTTTTCTATCTTCCACCGAAAAATTTAGAATTGAACTTTAAATTTTTCTATGTCTTTGTGAAATAAAGAACTAAAGTGGAAGATTTTTGCTTTCTCTGGAGAAATTAGAATTGAAGTGTGTTCTTTGGTAAAATTCAGAAGAGAACTTGAATTTTTCTTCGCTTCGTTGAGAAAATTTTAAATTGAACTAGAACTTTTATCTTCCGGGAAAATATTCACAAGTATGGTATTACTTTTTCTATCTTCCACCAAAAATTTAGAATTGAACTTTAAATTTCTTTATGTCTTTGTGAAATAAAGAACTTAAGTGGAAGATTTTTGTTTTCTCTGGTGAAATTAGAATTGAATTGTGTTCTTTAGTAAAATTCAGAAGAGAACTTGAATTTTTCTTCACTTCGTTGAGGAAATTGTAAATTGAACTAGAAATTTTTATCTTCCAGGAAAATATTCACAAGTATGGTATTACTTTTTCTATCTTCCTCATAAAAATATAGAATTGAACTTTAAATTTCTTTATGTCTTTGTGAAATAAAGAACTGAAGTGGAAGATTTTTGTTTTCTCTGGAGAAATTAGAATTGAATTGTGTTCTTTGGTAAAATTCCGAAGAGAACTTGAATTTTTCTTCACTTCGTTGAGGAAATTGTAAATTGAACTAGAACTTTTTATCTTCCATGAAAATATTCACAAGTATGGTATTACTTTTTCTATCTACCACCAAAAATTTATAATTGAAATTTAAATTTCTTTATGTCCTTGTTAAAAGCATAACTGAAAGTGGAAGATTTTTATTTTTTCTGGTAAAATTATAATTGAAGCGTGTTCTTTGATAAAATTCAGAAGAGAACTTGAACGTTTCTATTTCTATTAAAAATTTTGAACATTATTTTACATTTTTTCACCCCTTTGAGAAAAATCTGAACCGAAGTGGAAAATTTTTATATTATTTGGAAAATTAGAATCGATTAAAAACTAATTTTTTTTTCATTGAGAAAGTGGGTGAAAAAGATAAGTACTTCAAGTTGGAAAATGGGTTTAGGAGAGACGTTAAGAAAGTAACTTGCTCTGAAATGGTCTTTGAAAAGTATTTCTTGGTGTTGAGGTATCCAAAAAGCTGTAAGGTCTAGTTTTGGTGAAAAAGATAAGTACTTCAAGTTGGAAAATGGGTTTAGGAGGGACATTAAGAAAGTAACTTGCTCTGAAATGGTCTTTGAAAAGTATTCCCTGGCGTTGAGGTATCCAAAAAGCTGTAAAGTATAGTTGAGGGTGAAAAAGATAAGTACTTCAAATTGGAAAATGGGTTTAGGAGGGACCTTAAGAAATTTACTTGCTGTATCCAAAAAGCTGTAAAGTATAGTTGTGGGTGAAAAAGATAAGTACTTCAAGATGCAAAATGGGTTTAGGAGTGACATTAAGAAAGTAATTTGCTCTGAAATGGTCTTTGAAAATTATGTCTTGGTGTTGTGTTAACCAAAAAGCTGTAGAGTATAGTTGTGTGTGAAAAAGATAAGTACTTCAAGCTGCAAAATGGGTTTAGGAGGGACGTTAAGAAAGTAATTTGCTCTGAAATAGTCTTTGAAAAGTATTTCTTGGTGTTGAGGTATCCAAAAAGTTGTAAAGTATAGTTTTGTGTGAAAAAGACAAGTACTTCAAGATTTAAAATGCGTTTAGGAGTTACATTAAGAAAGTAGTTTGGTCTGAAATGCTCTTTGAAAAGTATTTCTTGGTGTTGAGGTAACAAAAAAACTGTATAGTATAGCTTTGTGTGAACAAGGTAATTACTTCAAGTTGCAAAATAGGTTTAGGAGGGACATTAATAAAGTAACTTGCTCTGAAATGGTCTTTGAAAAGTATTTCTGTGTGTTGAGGTAAACAAAAAGCTGTAAAGTATAGTTGTGGTTGAAAAAGATAAGTAATTAAAGTTGGAAAATGGGTTTAGGAGTGAGATTAAGAAAGTAACTTGCTCTGAAATGGTATTTGAATAGTATTTCTTGGTTTTTAGGGAACCAAAAAGCTGTAAAGTATAGTATTTAGTTAAAATTATTAGTTCTTAAATACTGAAACTTGGTTGAGGATGGCCTTAGAGAGTTCATAGATCTCAGAAAATGTCTTTGAATTTTCTTTATTGTCGTCTAGGTTACGAAAAAGCTCCTTGTTTTTGATATTGATGAAAAAGATAAGTACTTCAAGTTGGAAAATGGGTTTATGAGGGACATTAAGAAAGTAACTTGCCCTGAAATGGTCCTTGAAAAGTATTTCTTAGTGTTGAGGTATCCAAAAAGCTGTAAAGTATAGTTGAGGGTGAAAAAGATAAGTACTTCAAGTTGCAAAATGGGTTTAGGAGGGACAGAAAGAAAGCATCTGGCTATGAATTGGTGTTTTATTAGTTTTTCTTTTTTTTTAGTTATCACAATAGCTGTAATGTATATTTTTTTGTTACTGATTTAGGTCCTTATAGATTGAAAATGTTTTGAGGGGGTACAGTAAGAATGTAAATTGCTCTGAAATTGTCTTTGAAAAGTATTTCTTGGTTTTGAGGTAACCAATAAGCTGTAGAGTATAGTTGAGGGTGAAAAAGATAAGTACTTCAAGTTGCAAAATGGGTTTAGGAGGGACATTAAGAAAGTAACTTGCTCTGAAATGGTCTTTGAAATGTATTTCTTGGTGTTGAGGTATCCAAAAACCTGTAAAGTATAGTTGTGGGTGAAAAAGATAATTGCTTCAATTTTAAATATTTGCTGAATAGTGATAGTAATACAGTAACATGCTCTGGAATTGTCTTTGATAAGTATTTCTTTGTTTTGAGGTAACCAAAAAGGTGTAAAGTATAGTTGTGAGTGAAAAAGATAAGTAATTCAAGTTGGAAACTTGGTTTAGGAGGGACATTAAGAAAGTAACTTGCTCTGAAATGATCTTTGAAAAGTATTTCTTGGTTTTGAGGTATCCAAAAAGCTGTAAGGTATAGTTGTGATGAAAAAGATAAGTACTTCAAGTTGGAAAATGGGTTTAGGAGGGACATTAAGAAAGTAACTTGCTCTGAAATGGTCCTTGAAAAGTATTTCTTTGTGTTGAGGTATCCAAAAAGCTGTAAAGTATAGTTTGTTGTGAAAAAGATAAGTACTTCAAGTTGCAAAATGGGTTTAGGATGGACATTAAGAAAGTAACTTTCTCTGAAATGGTCTTTGAAAAGTATTTCTTGGTGTTGAGGTAACCAAAAAGCTGTAGGGTATAGTTGTGATCAAAAAGATAAGTACTTCAAGTTGGAAAATGGGTTTAGGAGTGAAATTAAGAAAGTAACTTGCTCTGAAATGGTCTTTGAAAAGTATTTCTTGGTGTTGAGGCATCCAAAAAGCTGTAAAGTATAGTTGTGGGTGAAAAAGATAAGTACTTCAAGTTGGAAACTTGGTTTAGGAGGGACATTAAGAAAGTAACTTGCTCTAAAATGGTCTTTGAAAAGTATTTATTGGTTTTGAGGTATCAAAAAAGCTGTAAAGTATAGTTGTGGGTGAAAAAGATAAGTACTTCAAGTTGGAAAATGGGTTTAGGAGTGAAATTAAGAAAGTAACTTACTCTGAAATGGTCTTTGAAAAGTATTTCTTGGTGTTGAGGCATCCAAATCTGTAAAGTATAGTTGTGGGTGAACAAGATACGTACTTCAAGTTAGAAAATGGGTTTAGGAGGGACATTAAGAAAGTAACTTGCTCTGAAGTTGTTCTGAAAAGTGGATCTGGAAAATAGGTTCTGGAACTTGTTCTGAAAAGATATAATAAAGCCATAAAAAAGTATTAAAAAAATGGAGAGGGGACTCTTTGGGGCCCGGGGGAGGACCTTTGGGGAATCCGGGGGCCCTTGAGGGCCGGGTGGTCCTTTGGGTGCCCGGGGGACCTTTGAGGACCAGGGGAGGACCTTAGGGAGTCTGAGGAAGGTGTTTGGGGGATAACATTTCGAAATTTTTACTTTTTTTTCAGGCGCATTCCTGCGGTGGATCCTGCAGTACTTTTATGCGGTGCCTCCCTGCGGCGCATCCCCCACGGCGCTTTCCTGACCCGCGGCAAATCCTTGCGGCACATCCTGCGGCGCTTTCCTGGCCCCCGGCGCAGCCCGGCAGCGATTCGCTGGTCCGAGGGATCTTTGGGGGGCGGGGGTGGGCCTTTGGGGCACAGGGAGGACCTTTGGGGCACATGGAGGGCTTTTGGGGGTCCGGGGGGGGCAGTTGGGGACCGGTGGAGGGTCTTGGGGACCCCGTTGGTCCTTTGGGAGCTCGTTGGGCCTTGGGGGGCCGGGGGATGGCCTTTGGAGGTCTGGGTGGGCCTTTGGGGGCGCCGGTGGCCCTTTGGGAGCTTGGGGGACCTTTGAGGCCGGGGGGCTTCCTTCGGGGTTGGGGTAGGAGGATTGGAACCCTTTGGGGTTGGGTTAGAGGACCTCACAACACTGTTCAAATGAAACTTGTGTATTATAACGACCACAGAGTTTCACAATTAAATTCTCTTCTAAAATCTCTTCAAAAATCATCTTTTAAAATGTCTCTAACCGTTTCGCCGAAATAGTTCCATAACCTGTCTAAAACGGTTTCGCCCAAATAATCCCTAAACGTAATTCAACGTGTTCCTTTTGTTTTTGGCATCTCTGCGCTAATGCATTTCAAATTAATAAGAAACCTGATTCCCGCGCTAAAACAATTCATCACTAAGATGTTTCTTGGAGAATTGTTTCCATGGCCTTTGGCTATTAATATCATTTGGAGTTCGACCAAAAGAGTTGTTTCCGAGGCAAAGACATTAATGACTTGGATCTATTCCTGGAGAATCGTTTCTATGCGAAAATTTTTAATGTCTGACAGATGATGTCATTGGTTGATTGATCTGTCAAGAAAGGGGAATTAATTTGTTGTTTCTAAGGGGAATTATTGATTCACGATAGGTGAATTGAGGTCGACAGTACAGGTGTTCCAAATTCCGGGAAACTCATAACATTTGGCTTGAACAACAATAACAAATACTGTTTCTGGACACCATGACATTCGCGATCGATTACGCAATCAAGTTCTCGGAAATTCACTTCCCCCTCGAGTCCTAGATCAATAACATTGTTCCCGTTAGAATTCAATGCGCAGGCGCAACCTTCGTTCCGGAGTTATTACACATAGAAACATCAAATAAATCGACCTTGGAAAAAGAGGTCATTGACCGATTAACCACGTGTTCTCCCTAGGGATTCCATGCCCATATTAGGACCATAAACCACGTGGTACGTTCTGTGCTGGTACCCCCCATTCTACTCTCCACTCAATTAATAAATATTTCTCTTTAGATTATATAAAAGTACTTTATTGTTTTTATAGTTGTATTTTCAAAAATAGAATCATTATTTATAATCACAGATACTCCAAAGATACAAATCAAGTACTGCAGTCACTAATAATAATTTATAATTAGAGTTGTGTCTGAGCCGTGCTCATCGTCCTCACAACACATAAGAGGGATAGAATAACTCTGAGAATTTTTGTTACTTGATGATTGATGCAGTGTGATCCAAACGGACCAATGGAGCTGTACAGTCACTGTCACTAACAATAATTTTAAATCAGAATTGTGCTCGAATTGTGCTTATCATCCTCAAAAAACAGAAGAGGCACAGAATGACTCTGAGCCTTTTTGTCAATGGATGATTGATGCAGTGTGATCCAAACTGACAAATTGAGTTGTGCAGTCACAAGCAATAATTTTGAAACAGAGTTGTGCTCATCATCCTCAAAACACATAAGTGGGACAGAATAACTCTGAGCATTTTTGGTACTTGAGGATTGATGCAGTCTGATCCAACGTGACAAATTGAGTTGTAGAGTCACTAAAAATAATTTTAAGTCAGAGATGTGTTCGAGTTGTGCTCATCGTCCTCAAAACACACAAGTGGGACAAAATAACTCTGAGCATATTTGTTACTTGATAATTGAATAAATATGATCCAAACTGACAAATTGAGCTGTACAGTCACTAACAATAATTTTAAATGAGAGTTGTGTTCGAGCTGTGCTCATCGTCCTAAAAACACATAAAAACAAAAAACGTCCCAAAAACACATTGAGGTTTGACGTAGTGCGATCAAGACAGAATATACCACTTTCCCTTATTTACTTTATATAGTTAGGTATGTGTGTATGTCTAATTTTATTAACAGTCACTATGTATAAAACCAGGTAACTGATGGACTAGGAGAAGAGAGGAAACAAAAGGAGGGAAAAAAAACTAAAATAAACACAAATCAGCACTGAACAACCTGACTCGCCTACCAAAGGGTATTCAGAATAGTTCTTACAAATCTAGCCGCTTTAAGTGCATCTCATTTCTAATTTGGACATAATCCAGGAAGGTAGCAGCGCCATATCTCGATCATACAGTCGAAACATCGTCTATTTTAGAGGCTTAACTATTTTGGCAAGTGTTTTGCAGTACACGCAGCGGGTTTAAACGGCTTGCAAAATTCATGACTAGTCTGTGACAAAATACAATAAATACTAACGAATCGAAGAAAACTACAACATTTGGAAAAGCTTTTCGCAATAAAAAGTACCTCAAATTCCACAGAATTTCAACATTAGTAACAATAACAAATATGGTATGATCTTCAAAATTAGCAAGTGGTCTACGACTACATACTTTTTGTACACTTTCTAACTCAATATCTACATTCCAGGGGCATAATATTTATTTCTACTATTTAATATAAAATTTTGTTATGTTCTAATTAATACACGATAAGCAGTTTTTCTCCGTCTAACGGTCTGTAAAAATCGGTCTAACTTGATAAAAAAAAACTCGTTTTTCATTTGACACCCATCCTCCAAAGAAGATCGCCCAGATCCTCACCCAAATATTTTCGTTGTATATCTATAATTATACCTGCATACACTCTCTTTGATTTTTAGCATTCCAATACTAAGCAAAAAATTTATGTATCTTACAAAATTATTCCGAGGAAAGTATTCGCCTTTAAAGGGGAAAAAAAAAGATACAAAAGGTTAATCGTTACTTTCATAATGCAAACGATATCGTATCAACAAATTCAAGAAATAAATCTCAGCTAGCAACATACATTGCATTCTATGTTGGTTATAATTATGAAATCACTCAGCCATCCACATTTCGAACATACCACCTTCATTTTCAGCTAAAGGATAGTATTTATATTTAACATTCCTATAAATACTGTTTATTTGCCATCATTGTATTGGTTGCCACAAGCCTTGGGAGCTTGAAGTAAAGCGAATTCCCTAGAAACATCTGAATTACAGATACCAGGTGAGACGGTAAACGCCTAGGTCTGCAGCAAGTACAAGCAAGTGAGTATCAATGGATTGGTTGACCAAGTACGTACAGAAGCTAGATATCACATTTTTCGTTTTATTTAATTTCAAGGACATTGCTTTGCAGATGATTTACAGAGACTGCTAAATTGATTTGAACTATGGCATGACACAAGAAATGTTGATTATCGAGAAATGAATGTGCGCAAAAAACTGCTTATCGTTTATTAATTAGAACCTAACAAAATCTTATATTAAATAGTAGAAATAAATATTATGCCCCTGGAATGTAGCTATTGAGTTCGAAGGTGTACAAAAAGTGTGTAGTCATAGAACACTTGCTAATTTTTGAAGATCATACCATATTTGCTATTGTTACTAATTTTGAACAGAAGGAACTTTCTGTTGCGAAAAGATTTTCCAAATGTTCTACTTTCCTTCGATTCGTTAATATTAATTGTATTTTGTCATAGACTAGTCATGAATGTTCGCAAGCCGTTTAAACCCGCTGCGTGTACTGCAAAACAAAGCCTATAGACTGAGGGGGGTATAGTACATCTAAAGCAAAATTGGACAAACTTACAGGACGGACAAGTATTATAAAATATCCGGGTGCAGCGGTAGAATTATTCCTAAGCTTTAGGGATTGTATTACATTTGATAATATTACTAATACTGAAATTCTCTGGAAAGAAGAACTTTGTTTCAGTCTTTTCAAAATGTTGTGTTTTTCTCTAATTCGTTTGCACTTGTTGTATTGTGTTATTGTATAGTCATCGATATTCGCTAGCCATTTAAACCCGCTTGGTATACTAAAAATAAAGCGTATTAAAGTATTGACTGACAATTTGCCCCTGATTTGCGTTCATCAATTAAAATTAACCGTTTTTCGACTTATTTGAATGGCATTCAAATATATTTGTAAATAAATCTTTTTCAAATTGGTTACCTATATAAATGTTTCTCGATTGTATAAAAAAGGGGAACAGAAGAAGATTCAATTTGGCTAGAACTACGTTTTTAGTTACTGCAAGGTCTAAGTTTTCTACATGGTGCATTGGCCTAGAAAATTAAAATAGGTTTCCGGCGGACGTAAAAACAAGAATGTCCTAGATGACTTCAACGCTTAATTAAATTTTGGTCCCAAAGTCTATCTGTCTTGGCCAATGTAACAGAGATAGAATGAATGACTTTGGAGTGGCATTTTTGCTAACATTTAGGGCAAAATAGATTCTGTGTCTAAGTGGGTGAGTGTCAGAAAGTGTGAGGAGATTGTGAGTGGTTGCAATCTCATTCAGATTCCATTGGAATAGATTCATTTTTGTTCTTGCTCACACGGTTGGTAGGGTAAACACGCAGAACGACAAAAAAAATTTTGTTGTTGAATAAGTTTTAAGTAACTGAAGTTTGTTTTTAGAGAAGGTCATTCCTAACACACAGATATGCATCAAATCAGGAATTTATGCAGCGGTAGTGATTTCTTTTAGTCACTTTATGATTTATTGTTTGCGTCTTTTTGTTGTTGAATAAGTTTTAAGTACTTGAAGTGCGTTTTTAGAGGAGAGGGTCATTCCTAACACACAGATATGCATCAAATCAGGAATTTATGCAGTGGTAGCGATTGCTTTTAGCCTTTTTATGATTTATTGTTTGCGTCTTTTTGTTGTTGAATAAGTTTTAAGTACCTGAAGTGCGTTTTTAGAGGAGAGGGTCATTCCTAACACACACACATGCATTAAATCAGGTATTTGTGCAGCGGTAGTGTTTTCTTTTAGTCATTTTATGATTTATGATTTACTCTTTGCTTTTTTTTGTTGTTGAATAAGTTTTAAGTACCTGAGGTGCGTTTTTAGAGGAGAAGGTCATTCCTAACACACGGACATGCATCAAATCAGGAATTTATGTAGCGTTAGTGATTTCTTTTAGTCACTTTATGATTTATTGTTTGCTTCTATTTGTCGTTGAATAAGTTTTAAGCAACTAAAGTGCGTTTTTAGAGGAGAAGGTCATTTCTAACACACAGATATTCATCAAATCCAGAATTTATGCAGCGGTAGCAATTGCTTTTAGTCACTTTATGATTTATTGTTTGCGTCTTTTTGTTGTTGAATAAGTTTTAAGTACCTGAAGTGCGTTTTTAGAGGAGAGGGTCATTCCTAACACAAACATATGCATCAAATCCGGAATTTATGCAGCGGTAGTGATTTCTTTTATTCATTTTATTATTTATTTTTCGTGTCTTTTTGTTGTTAAATAAGTTTTAAGTACCTGAAGTGCGTTTTTAGAGGAGAGGATCATTCCTAACACAAAGGTATGCATCAAATCAGGAATTTATGCAGCGGTAGTGATTCTTTTAGTCACTTTATGATTTATTGTTTGCGTCTTTTTGTTGTTGAATACGTTTTAAGTACCTGAAGTGCGTTTTTAGAGGAGAGGGTCATTCCTAACACAAACATATGCATCAAATCAGGAATTTATGCAGCGGTAGTGATTTCTTTTATTCATTTTATTATTTATTGTTCGTGTCTTTTTGTTGTTAAATAAGTTTTAAGTACCTGAAGTGCGTTTTTAGAGGAGAGGATCATTCCTAACACAAAGGTATGCATCAAATCAGGAATTTATGCAGCGGTAGTGATTTCTTTTATTCATTTTATTATTTATTTTTCGTGTCTTTTTGTTGTTAAATAAGTTTTAAGTACCTGAAGTGCGTTTTTAGAGGAGAGGATCATTCCTAACACAAAGGTATGCATCAAATCAGGAATTTATGCAGCGGTAGTGATTCTTTTAGTCACTTTATGATTTATTGTTTGCGTCTTTTTGTTGTTGAATACGTTTTGATTACCTGAAGTGCGTTTTTAGAGGAGAGGGTCATTCCTAACACAAACATATGCATCAAATCCGGAATTTATGCAGCGGTAGTGATTTCTTTTATTCATTTTATTATTTATTTTTTGTGTCTTTTTGTTGTTAAATAAGTTTTAAGTACATGAAGTGCGTTTTTGGAGGAGAGGATCATTCCTAACACAAAGGTATGCATCAAATCAGGAATTTATGCAGCGGTAGTGATTCTTTTAGTCACTTTATGATTTATTGTTTGCGTCTTTTTGTTGTTGAATAAGTTTTAAGTACCTGAGGTGCGTTTTTAGAGGAGAAGGTCATTCCTAACACACGGACATGCATCAAATCAGGAATTTATGTAGCGTTAGTGATTTCTTTTAGTCACTTTATGATTTATTGTTTGCTTCTATTTGTCGTTGAATAAGTTTTAAGCAACTAAAGTGCGTTTTTAGAGGAGAAGGTCATTTCTAACACACAGATATTCATCAAATCCAGAATTTATGCAACGGTAGCAATTGCTTTTAGTCACTTTATGATTTATTGTTTGCGTCTTTTTGTTGTTGAATACGTTTTAAGTACCTGAAGTGCGTTTTTAGAGGAGAGGGTCATTCCTAACACAAACATATGCATCAAATCCGGAATTTATGCAGCGGTAGTGATTTCTTTTATTCATTTTATTATTTATTTTTTGTGTCTTTTTGTTGTTAAATAAGTTTTAAGTACCTAAAGTGCGTTTTTAGAGGAGAGGATCATTCCTAACACAAAGGTATGCATCAAATCAGGAATTTATGCAGCGGTAGCAATTGCTTTTCGTCACTTTATGATTTATTGTTTGCGTCTTTTTGTTGTTGAATAAGTTTTAAGTACCTGAAGTGCGTTTTTAGAGGAGAGGCTCATTCCTAACACAAACATATGCATCAAATCCGGAATTTATGCAGCGGTAGTGATTTCTTTTATTCATTTTATTATTTATTTTTTGTGTCTTTTTGTTGTTTAATCCGTTTTAAGTACCTGAAGTGCGTTTTTAGAGGAGAGGATCATTCCTAACACAAAGGTATGCATCAAATCAGGAATTTATGCAGCGGTAGTGATTCTTTTAGTCACTTTATGATTTATTGTTTGCGTCTTTTTGTTGTTGAATTCGTTTTGATTACCTGAAGTGCGTTTTTAGAGGAGAGGGTCATTCCTAACACAAACATATGCATCAAATCCGGAATTTATGCAGCGGTAGTGATTTCTTTTATTCATTTTATTATTTATTTTTTGTGTCTTTTTGTTGTTAAATAAGTTTTAAGTACATGAAGTGCGTTTTTGGAGGAGAGGATCATTCCTAACACAAAGGTATGCATCAAATCAGGAATTTATGCAGCGGTAGTGATTCTTTTAGTCACTTTATGATTTATTGTTTGCGTCTTTTTGTTGTTGAATAAGTTTTAAGTACCTGAGGTGCGTTTTTAGAGGAGAAGGTCATTCCTAACACACGGACATGCATCAAATCAGGAATTTATGTAGCGTTAGTGATTTCTTTTAGTCACTTTATGATTTATTGTTTGCTTCTATTTGTCGTTGAATAAGTTTTAAGCAACTAAAGTGCGTTTTTAGAGGAGAAGGTCATTTCTAACAAACAGATATTCATCAAATCCAGAATTTATGCAGCGGTAGCAATTGCTTTTCGTCACTTTATGATTTATTGTTTGCGTCTTTTTGTTGTTGAATAAGTTTTAAGTACCTGAAGTGCGTTTTTAGAGGAGAGGGTCATTCCTAACACAAACATATGCATCAAATCCGGAATTTATGCAGCGGTAGTGATTTCTTTTATTCATTTTATTATTTATTTTTTGTGTCTTTTTGTTGTTAAATAAGTTTTAAGTACCTGAAGTGCGTTTTTAGAGGAGAGGATCATTCCTAACACAAAGGTATGCATCAAATCAGGAATTTATGCAGCGGTAGTGATTCTTTTAGTCACTTTATGATTTATTGTTTGCGTCTTTTTGTTGTTGAATACGTTTTGAGTACCTGAAGTGCGTTTTTAGAGGAGAGGGTCATTCCTAACACACAGATATACATCAAATCAGAAATTTATGCAGCTGAAGTGATTTCTTTTAGTCACTTTATGATTTATTGTTTGCGTTTTTTTGTTGTTGAATAAGTTTTAAGTATCTGAAGTGCGTTTTTAGAGGGGAGGGTCATTCCTACCAGTAGTGATTTCTTTTACTCACTTTAAGATTTATTGTTTGCGTCTTTTTGTTGTTGAATAAAATTTAAGTACCTGAAGCGCGTTTTTAGAGGAGAGGGTCATTCCTAACACACAGATATGAATCAAATCTGGAATTTATACAGCGGTAGTGATTTCTTTTTGTCACTTTATGATTTATTGTTTGCGTCTTTTTGTTGTTGAATAAGTTTTAAGTACCTGAAATGCATATTTAGAGGAGAGGGTCATTCTTAACCTACAGATATGCATCAAATCAGGAATTTATGCAGCGGTAGTGATTTCTTTTAGTCACTTTATGATTTATTGATTGCGTCTTTTTGTTGTTGAATACGTTTTAAGTACCTGAAGAGCGTTTTTGAAGGAGAGGGTCATTCCTAACACACAGATAAGCATCAAATCAGAAATTTATGCAGCTGTAGTGATTTCTTTTAGTCACCATATGATTTATTGTTTGCGTCTTTTTGTCGTTGAATAAATTTTAAGTACATGAAGTGCGTTTTTAGAGGAGAGGGTCATTCCTAACAGTAGTGATTTCTTTTACTCACTTTAAGATTTATTTTTTGCGTCTTTTTGTTGTTGAATAAGTTTTAAGTACCTGAAGTGCGTTTTTAGAGGAGAGGGTCATTCTTAACACACAGATATGCAGCAAATCAGGAATTTATGCAGCGGTAGTGATTACTTTTAGTCAGTTTAAGATTTATTGTTTGCGTCTTTTTGTTGTTGAATAAGTTTTGAGTATCTGAAGTGCGTTTTTAGAGGAGAGGGTCATTCCTAACAGACAGATATGCATCGAATATGGAATTTATGCAGCGGTAGTGATTGCTTTTAGTCACTTTAAGATTTATTGTTTGCGTCTTTTTGTTGTTGAATAAGTTTTAAGTATCTGAAGTGCGTTTTTAGAGGAGAGGGTCATTCCTAAAACACAGATATGCATCAAATCAGGAATTTATGCAGCGGTAGTGATTTCTTTTAGTCACTTTATGATTTATTGTTTGCGCCTTTTTGTTGTTGAATAAGTTTTAAGTACCTGAAGTGCGTTTTTAAAGGAAAGGGTCATTCCTAACACAAAGATATGCATCAAATCAGGAATTAATGCAGCGGTAGTGACTTCTTTTAGTCACTTTATGATTTATTGTTTGCGTCTTTTTGTTATTGAATAAGTTTTAAGTACCTGAAGTGCGTTTTTAGAGCAGAGGGTCATTCCTAACACACATATATGCATCAAATCTGGAATTTATGCAGCGGTAGTGATTACTTTTAGTCACTTTATGATTTATTGTTTGCGTCTTTTTGTTGTTGAATAAGTTTTAAGTACCTGAAGTGCGTTTTTAAAGGAGAGGGTGATTCCTAACACACAGATATGCATCAAATCAGGAATTTATGCAGCGGTAGAGATTGCTTTTAGTCACTTTAAGATTTATTGTTTGCGTCTTTTTGTTGTTGAATAAGTTTTAAGTACCTGAAGTTCGTTTTTAGAGGAGAGGGTCATTCCTAACACACAGATATGAATCAAATCTGGAATTTATACAGCGGTAGTGATTTCTTTTTGTCACTTTATGATTTATTGTTTGCGTCTTTTTGTTGTTGAATAAGTTTTAAGTACCTGAAATGCATATTTAGAGGAGAGGGTCATTCTTAACCTACAGATATGCATCAAATCAGGAATTTATGCAGCGGTAGTGATTTCTTTTAGTCACTTTATGATTTATTGTTTGCGTCTTTTTGTTGTTGAATAAGTTTTAAGTATATGAAGTGCGTTTTTAAGGGAAAGGGTCATTCCTAACACAAAGATATGCATCAAATCAGGAATTAATGCAGCGGTAGTGACTTCTTTTAGTCACTTTATGATTTATTGTTTGCGTCTTTTTGTTGTTGAATAAGTTTAAAGTACCTGAAGTGCGTGTTTAGAGCAGAGGGTCATTCCTAACACACATATATGCATCAATTCAGAAATTTATGCAGCGGTAGTGATTACTTTTAGTCACTTTATGATTTATTGTTTGCGTCTTTTTGGTGTTGAATAAGTTTTATGTACCTGAAGTGTGTTTTTAAAGGAGAGGGTGATTCCTAACACACAGATATGCATCAAATCAGGAATTTATGCAGCGATAGTGATTGCTTTTAGTCACTTTAAGATTTATTGTTTGCGTCTTTTTGTTATTGAATAAGTTTTAAGTACCTGAAGTTCGTTTTTAGAGGAGAGGGTCATTCCTAACACACAGATATGCATCAAATCAGGAATTTATGCAGCGGTAGTGATTTCTTTTAGTCACTTTATGATTTATTGTTTGCGTCTTTTTGTTGTTGAATAAGTTTTAAGTATATGAAGTGCGTTTTAGAGGGGAGGGTCATTCCTAAAACACAGATATGCATCAAATCAGGAATTTATGCAGCGGTAGTGATTTCTTTTAGTCACTTTATGATTTATTGTTTGCGCCTTTTTGTTGTTGAATAAGTTTTAAGTACCTGAAGTGCGTTTTTAAAGGAAAGGGTCATTCCTAACACAAAGATATGCATCAAATCAGGAATTAATGCAGCGGTAGTGACTTCTTTTAGTCACTTTATGATTTATTGTTTGCGTCTTTTTGTTGTTGAATAAGTTTAAAGTACCTGAAGTGCGTGTTTAGAGCAGAGGGTCATTCCTAACACACATATATGCATCAATTCAGGAATTTATGCAGCGGTAGTGATTACTTTTAGTCACTTCATGATTTATTGTTTGCGTCTTTTTGGTGTTGAATAAATTTTAAGTACCTGAAGTGCGTTTTTAAAGGAGAGGCTGATTCCTAACACACAGATATGCATCAAATCAGGAATTTATGCAGCGGTAGTGATTTCTTTTAGTCACCCTATGATTTATTGTTTGCGTGTTTTGTTGACGCAAAGTGTGAAAGTGTGAGGAGATTGTGAGTGGTTGCAATCTCATTCAGATTCCATTGGAATAGATTAATTTTTGTTCTTGCTCACACGGTTGGTAAGGTAAACAGGCAGAACGACAAAAAAAATGTTGTTGTTGAATAAGTTTTAAGTAACTGAAGTTTGTTTTTAGAGAAGGTCATTCCTAACACACAGATATGCATCAAATCAGGAATTTATGCAGCGGTAGTGATTTCTTTTAGTCACTTTATGATTTATTGTTTGCGTTTTTTTTGTTGTTGAATAAGTTTTATGTATCTGAAGTGCGTTTTTAGAGGGGAGGGTCATTCCTAACAAAAGTAATAAAAAAATCATATCTTAGTAACTTCCAATATCACCATGCAAAGAGCACAAATACACACGACAGAATAACAATCATATTTTTTGTAGGCTACCCTTATCATGACTTAAATAATTTTTGTATCCTTATTATGATTTTTAAACTCAGTCGTCCTATCATTCATAATTGGTGTTGCAGCAACTTAAAGTATAATCTGAAATCTATTCTACCATATACCTTTTTTCATTTGCAGCAAAATCTGGTTAGAAGCAGAGTCACAACCCCTAAAAAACTAGCTTTAAGTATGATTTTGGGGTCCAATTACACTTGATAATTCATTGCTGTTGCTTTTTTTTGCATGACCACGCTTTCTATATAAACCTTATATTCCCCCCGGGCATAACTTAAAACCCTTGTCCTGAGGGCTGGGGGGATTTGTTATGCTCAAAGACATAATTTCCAGACCTTTTAAATACATTGAACAAACTGGCAATCGGGGAAATGATGGGCAGTGGGGTTTATTTACCCTCTGATCGCTTTCGATTACTAAAAAGGCACTAGTCCTCTCAATTTTCAATCGAATGAGCCCTTTTTGAAGCTTCTACGACAACACTTTATATTAGAACCTTATATGCCCCAAGGACATAACTTACAACCCTAGTCCTGAGGGCTATGGGGGAGGATTATCATCCTCAAAGACATAGTTTCCAGACTTTTCAACTACGTTGAACAAAATGGCCATATCAGAATTTTGATCGGAAGTATTTGGGGAAATGATGGGCGCGGGAGGGGAGTGATTCTCCCTCCGATTACTTTCAACTTTTCCGAACCTTTCAACTACGTTGAACAAAATGGCTATCTCAAAGTGTTTTTGGATGTGGTTGGGGAAATGGTGGGCGTGAGAGGGGGGTTAGCTGATCTCCAATCACTGTCGATTATTAAAGAGGGCACTAGCCCTTTCAATTTCCAATCAAATGAGCCCTTTTTGAAGTTTCTATGATCGCCCTTTCAATATAAACCTAAAATTCCCCCAGGACATAACTTACCACATGCCCTGAGGGCTCGGGGGGAGATAGTTTTTAAACCCTCGCGAACGAAGAATAGATATTTTATTATTTGGCTTAATTCCTCGACAAATGAATTTCTAGCGTATGGCAATGCAAGATAAAAAAAAATAGGTGTCTGAACGCAAGCAAATCATTGCTCCAGGGCTCCGTGTCTGATTGGCCAAGGCGCAAAGAGGTTGACTACCCCAAGTGGAGCACGAGATGGAAGATAATTCTAGTGAGTCAAAAATAACATTTTAATTTAACTCAGCTGAAACTAAAACACACACACATACACACACACACACACACACACACACACACACACACACACACACACACACACACACACACACACACACACACACACACACACACACACACACACACACACACACACACACACACACACACACACACACACACACACACACACACACACACACACACACACACACACACACACACACACACACACACACACACACACACACACACACACACACACACACACACACACACACACACACACACACACACACACACACACACACACACACACACACACACACACACACACACACACACACACACACACACACACACACACACACACACACACACACACACACACACACACACACACACACACACACACACACACACACACACACACACACACACACACACACACACACACACACACACACACACACACACACACACACACACACACACACACACACACACACACACACACACACACACACACACACACACACACACACACACACACACACACACACACACACACACACACACACACACACACACACACACACACACACACACACACACACACACACACACACACACACACACACACACACACACACACACACACACACACACACACACACACACACACACACACACACACACACACACACACACACACACACACACACACACACACACACACACACACACACACACACACACACACACACACACACACACACACACACACACACACACACACACACACACACACACACACACACACACACACACACACACACACACACACACACACACACACACACACACACACACACACACACACACACACACACACACACACACACACACACACACACACACACACACACACACACACACACACACACACACACACACACACACACACACACACACACACACACACACACACACACACACACACACACACACACACACACACACACACACACACACACACACACACACACACACACACACACACACACACACACACACACACACACACACACACACACACACACACACACACACACACACACACACACACACACACACACACACACACACACACACACACACACACACACACACACACACACACACACACACACACACACACACACACACACACACACACACACACACACACACACACACACACACACACACACACACACACACACACACACACACACACACACACACACACACACACCACACACACACACACACACACACACACACACACACACACACACACACACACACACACACACACACACACACACACACACACACACACACAGATAAATTTAATTTTTTCTTACGTTTCCAACAGAAGAGCTAGCCAGTGTCTTATACAACGGGTCCTTGTGAGAAGAATGTAATTCTTGAGGGTTTTGAATATTGTCTACCATAACTAATAAATCGTCTTATATCGATATATCCAAATTATCAGGAGACGGTATGCCACCGTCCCCTAAAATACCTTCAAAATTGAAGTCTTCCGTGTCATTAAGCTTTGGTCGTTTTTGACTTGACGCTTGAATATCAGAGTCCGGGAAATAAAACTCAATTTCAGTCTTTTCTAGTCACATGCTTACCAGCTACTAAATAAGTACCATTTTTATCCCCCCCCCTCAAAACTTAATTTCCCCCTCCTAGTTTTATTTTAACTAAATACTTGCCCCCCCCTCACTTCATATAAAGTAGCCAAAATAGAGCGTAGTCAATTCTAAATTTCACCATTTTTTTATGTTATTAATTACAGTGAAAATAATTAAACAGAAAAAAAAGCTCCGATAAATATTAACTAGTTTGGTGTGGCATACACAATGCAATGTTTTGACTAATAGCAATAAAGTAAAATAAAAAAAAATATTTGTCAAGGAGGTATCATTAGCAATAACCTATTTTTCCAATGAACCATTTCGTTATAGTGCTGCTCGCGTGTTTACTGGATACTAAATAAGTACCAAAAGTCATGTAGCAAAGTTATGGTTTTCTTCCCCACCCCCACTATGGTTTTCTTCATGATATTGTTTGTATTTAAAGGAGACATATTGTTCAATTATACTCTTAAGAAAGAAGATATTTCTGTAAAGGTACATAAGAAACATTTAGAACCAAATAGCCTATACCTGTATTGAATGTCATAAAACACATTTTTAAATATGATACATGAAAAAATACAAATTTACTTCATCTATTATTTATTCTGAATATTAATAGGGGGCGCTCCTTCCCCCATCTCCTCTTTTTTTCTTCAATAATTTCCCCCTTTAGTGAATACGCACACACGCACATACAAGTAGCTGATTATAAATTACTAGCCGAGTAAATAATGATCTTCTCAATTATATATGACACGGAAGATAATTGCTATCTGTTGAGTTAAAATAGAAATTGTTGCGAACGCTATTTTACCCAGATATCTTTATACTTGGCCATCTGCTTTGAAGTTAGCGAAAAATATAAGATCCCTTGTCAATTCGAAAACTATTAGAGGTAATTAAAAGACAGCTATAACGAAAAACCTTTGCTCACTGTTTCAATTAAAGTCCTGATTTAAATATCGCTAAATGCTAATTACCAAATCCGAAAGACATATTTGCAGATATCTATAGGAAAAAAAAAGGAATTTGTAAATCGAAACTGTGAGTGTGCTATAAAGTTGAAAGGTATCTGATAAAGGGTACTTACCGTGGAAGTTACGGCTAGCTCGGTATAATCTGTTCGTGGCGCATAGTGGATCACACTATCTCTCCTCAAGTTCATGCTTCTGATCATGTCCGTGTCAGTGGTGCCAGTCTCACGATTGAGCTTTGCTCACTTTTGACTTGATGCTTGCATATCAGAGTCCGGGAAAATAAAAATCAATTTCAGTCTTTTTCAGTCACATGTTTACCGGGGTATTAAATAAGTACCATATTACGCCCCCCCCTTAAAACTTAATTTCCTCCTCCTAGCTTTATTTTTAACCCCAATTATTAAGTTTGGTTAAGCCATGAATGCATATTGGCATAAAAGTATAGTTTTTGACGAATAAGTCACACACACCCCAATAATGCCAAAACAATGAGCCACCGGAATGCCATAAAACACATTTTTAGATACGATACATGAAAAAATACAATTTCAACTATTATTTACGTTTGAAATTTATTCAGAATATTAATGGTGGGCGCCCCTTCACCCATCTCCTCTTTTTTTCTTCAATAATTACCCCCTTTAGTAAATACGCATACGCGCATATACAAGTAGCAGATTATAAATTACTGGCCGAGCAAACGATGATCGTTTAAGTTTGCTTAATTAAGACCACAAATGATATACGAACAAACTTTCACAAGAAGCGGCTAAGAACCCTTTTACTCAAAATACCTGAACAGCTGTTACAAGAGCATGTGAATTTTGCAGTAACCCGCTGTCAACCCGAAAGCCATATGATAGATAGTTAATTGCTAACTATAGGAATAAAAAAAAGGGGTTATGTTCTTATGATAAATCAAGAATAATGTGTATTTACTCACCATCATAATTCTTTTGTTGTCCATTAGAACGAGTAGGTTTGATACTAATAGGCTTAATATAAGTTCTATTAATCAACTGATCCAGAATGATCAATTTGCATCTTATTTTATAGCGGGAAAACATGCGTATAAGCCCTCCAGCTGTAAACCAGTATTTTTACAAAGAGACCATCCTTTGAATACGTAATATAAGGAATTTTGGTTATTGAACTCAAAAAAATATGTCTGCCAAGTCTTGTACCGTCTGTATCAATTGATGCATGCTAAGGTACATAAAGTCGTAGAATAGCATGGTGATTACTATGCGTCCCGTAGAATCCATACGACATTGTGAGAGGCTATTCACTCTCTTTGAAAAGGTGTAGAGGCCCCGTAGAATACCATAGGAAGGAACATAAACCCTTAGAATTCATACTTAGCATACTACTCTTCCCTCATGCGATATTATGAATTTCATACAATATCCAAAACTTCGCTTTTCATAAATACAATTTAAGTAATAGTAAAAAAAATCCAATGAATGTGAATACATTAGTAATAAGAAAAATTATGATTTTATTCACATAATAAGCCATAAGTTTGGCAAAATACTATAGCCTCTATGTGAACATTTCATTGTAATCTCCAGTTTTCCCAAAGAAACTTCAGAATACGGAAAAAATTTAATTTTAAGATTTTTGGTTTTCTCTATAGATGTTGTTGTTGATCAAAAATGACCTATATCCATGTTAAATTCAGAAAACTAGCTTCTAAGTGAATATTTCATTGTTATCTCCAGTTTTTTGCAAAGAAACTGTAGAATTCGTTGAAACAAATAAAATTTTATGATTTTATCACTTTGGATAAAAAATGAGCCATTTCCGTAAAAACTGAACTAATAAAGCTTTTTTTAGCTGTAAACTCCAGTTTTTGTAACAAAATTATAAAAAACACATTTTTCTGGATCAAATGTGAATCTTTGGTTAGAAAAAGACTAGCTTTGGATCGAAGCTGAGCCACTTCCATAAAACTGAACTAAAAAAGCTTTTTTTTAACTGTGAATTCCTCTTTTGGAACAAAATTATAGAAAATAAATTTCTCTGGATCAAATGTGAATCTTTGGTTAGAAAAAACCAAGCTTTGGATCGAAACTCCATTTTCATAAAACTGAACTAATAAAGCTTTTTTTAAACTGTGAATTCCACTTTTGTAACACGTTATGGAAAATACATTTTTCTGGATCAAATGTAAATCTTTGGTTAGAAAAATCCTAGCTTTAGATCGAAACTGAACCCTTTCCGTAAAACTGAACGAGTAAACCTTTTTTTTTACTTTGAATTCCACTTTTGTAACAAAATTTTAGAAAATACATTTCTCTGGATCAAATGTGAATCTTTGGCTAGAAAAAGCCTAGCTTTGGATCGAAACTAAGCCATTTCAGTATAACTGAACTAATAAAGCTAATAAAACTAGGGTATTTTGGGGGTTCTTGTAGAGTATTTCTGTAGGAATATAAGTTGATTTTCATAAGGGAATTTCATAACTTTCTCTCCGACAAACTGAACAAAACACCATTGGTCAGCGAGGTAGAACACAAACTCCCTACGATAGAAGGTCTGTCTATTTTACTTCTACCTATGTGCTCATTATAGGCAGCTACAATGATTAAGTATGACTTTATCAATGGTCGATGTATATTTCGGGGGGAAGTATTCGTATATCACATGTTGCAGCAGCATAATTTGTTTCTCATAGGAGAGTGTAGGCCAAAGGGTAATGGGAATAGGATAATAAATTATACCCCTCATTAGTATGTGGCCACGGCTCCCCATGATTGATGGTCCTTCTATTTAACTTCCATTCATAGGTTCAACATATGTAGTTTTAATGACTAAGCAGAACTTTAATAATGGTCAAAGTATTATAGGGGTGGTTTTCGTAGATCGTATTGTGTAACAATATAAGTTATTTTCCATAGGGAGTTATCAGGCCAATGCCGATGACGAATGAAACAAACATACAACTGGTCATCAACCATTGTCCGTGAGCTCCGCGTGGCGTCTTGGGTGTCTTCCTACTTATAAAAAAGAATATCAATATTTCCCGGAATATGTGCCTTCATCAATATCGCTGAGTCCATCATTACTTATGAAGAGAAAAAAAAATTACTTCCTCAATAGTTTTCAGTGAAAACCCTTGCCCTTTTATGGCTCATATTTGAACGCGGGTCCATTCTAACTCATTTCCTGGTGAGTACTCGAGTTCGAATTATCAAAAAAAAATTTGGGTTCAATCGCGTCAATGAACTGACGCGATCACAATTAGGAAGGAATTGAAAGCTATAGTTTCAATAATAATCATAACTTTGCGCATTTATGCAGAATTTGGTATCAATATTTCCCCAAAAAAATTAAAAGTATGCACGTCTTATCGTAACCTCATTGAAGAATTCTGTCAGATGACATTCTGTCAGATGACAGTCAGATGACATTCTGTCATCTGACTTTCTGTCATCTGGGTTTCAGCGAACTAGTGCAATTATCTAGTGTGAATTCGCATGTATTGTGACACCTGTTCAGATATATGCTATTTGGCTAAAATGGTTCTTAACTACATTCTACATTGCTTAAATATATCATTTTTAAGACTAAAATTGTCTTTCAACTGGGTTTCAGCGAACTAGTGCAATTATCTAAAGCATCTCAAAGAATCAGGCAGCTAACTAAGTCCCATTAATGCACTGGTTTGATCTTCTAATGATCGTCTTTTAGAATGTAACATTTTTTACTATATGATCTTTACTATATGATTACAAACAGGACAAAGCTTGCGGGTTTTTCATGTTTGGAATAGTAAGAGACGACCCTCAAAGAATCAGGCAGCTACCTAAGTCGAATATATGCAATTAGTAGCTCTTTTAATGATCGTTTTTTAATATAAGCGTAATAACATTAGGGATTCTATACTGATGTAATTACAGCTAGCATTATCATATCAAATTTTTTTCACGTCATATATGAATAAAACTTAAGGTTATGGCGTCATTTATCAATCTTGTACCTGAAAATACAGTTTTTTGTAAAAAATTGATTCTATTTTAAAAACTATTTTGTATTTAATTACAGACGGCACTAGATCAGGCAATTTCCTTTAAAATGAGCCATTGAACAACTCTTTATGATGTTCAAGTGCCAAGCTATCTGTGGAAAAGAAAAAAAGAAAAAAGATAACGTTTAGGCAGAATGCTGTAGTAGCTGCCACTTTTCTTGATTTTCAAGCCAATATTTTTCCCTTTCTGTTCGAGGCAAGGGACAGAAAATTTCCTATATAGGTGTTCCGGACAAGCCAATTCTAATGGTTTACTTTTTGTTTCGATCTGACTCTATTTTTAGGAATTATGGGTTATTACATTTCTGGACATTGGACTTGATCGTCTCTTACTAGGTTACAGCTACCGCTGCAACCCGGATCGGTCTGACCTGATCTGTTCTCGTCTGATCTGATAATTTCTTTGTTTAATGTGAAAATATAAACAGGAAAAATCCTATGGCTTTTTCTTAATTGGAATAGTAAGAGAAGACCTGGCTGCAATCTACGATTATGACGTCATTGATCAATCCTTAACATGATATCTGAAGTTTTCATAAAAAAATAAGTCAATTTTTCAAATAATGGGTTTTATTTACAAAAGGTTTGTAACTCTATTAATTTCCTTTAAAATGAGCCATTGAAACACTCTCTACGATGTTCTAGTGTCAAGCTATCTGTTGGGGAAAAAGATGCCGTTTAGGCAGAATGCTGTGGTAGCTGCACATTTTCCTGATTTTCAAGCAAATATATTTCCCTTGCTATTCAAGCCAAGGGACAAAATGTTTCCTGTATAGGAGTATCGGACAAGGTGGTTCTAATGGTGTACTTTTTGTTTTGATCTGACTCTATTTTTAGGAGTTAAGGGTTATTATATTTCTTAATATTGGACGTTACCGTCACTTACGAGGTTGCTAGCTACCGCTGCAACCAGGATATACACCCATTCACACATGTTGTGCACAATTACCCATTGTTTCCCTTTATAAAAAATGGCTCTTAGTTCTTCGCCCTAATGCCAAGCAAAAATAATAAGGAAAGATGTTCAGGAAATTAAAACAACAAACATTGTATTTTTATTACATTAATTATGCAATAATAAATGGTAACGTAGAATAGCATTGGTGATTTCTTTCAAACAGTTTGCGGTAAGGAACTGTAAGTAAGGAGAGACCCGGCTCAATAGTAACCAAAACTCTAAAAAACAGAAAGAAAGAAAAGAATTTTCATGCTGATTTCAAATATTTAAGTTTCATCAAGTTTAGTCTTACGTATCAAAAGTTACGGGCCTCAAAAATTTGTCTTATTTTCGAAAAATGGGAGACACTCCCCCTAAACGTGATAGAATCTTAATGAAAATCAAACCATCATATTTAGCGTATCAGAGAACCCTACTTTAGAGTAAAGGTTTCAAGCTCCTACCTGCAAATACGTGGAATTCTGCATTTTTTGCCAGAAGAAAGGTCGAGGATGCGTTTTTTTGTTTTTTTTTACGGGTGTTCGTAACGATCCAGTGGTCATAAAATATCGTGAGAGAGATTATTCGAACGTAAATTAAAAGTTCTGGTGTCCTTTTTAAGTGACCAAAATAATTGGAGAGCAACTAGGCCCCCTCCCACGCTCATTTTTTCCCCAAGTCGCCTGATCAAAATTTTGAGATAGCCATATTGTTCAACATATTCAAAAACCTAATAAATATATCTTTGAGGATGACTTGTCTCTCAGAGTCCCCGGGGGAAGGGCTCCAAGTTATGAACTTTGCCCATTGTTTACATTATTTGCTACTTGGAAGAATGCAGACGTTTTCAGGAGGGATTTCTTCTAGCGGAGAGGGGTTCAGAGAAGAAGGCTACGTGGGAGGATCTTTCCATGGAGGATATTTTCAAGGGGGAAAGGACATTTCTATGACCAAGGCCGCCGGATATCCAAGCATTATTAAAAGAAAAACGACCAGAAATTAAATAAAAACAAGTTTTTTCAACTGAAAGTAAGGAGCAACATTAAAACTTAAAACGAACAGAAACTATAACGTATATGAGGGGTTCTCCCCTTAGTCAATACCTCACTCTTTACGTTAAAGTTTTTTTAGTACTTTCAAAAGAGCCATCTATTGTGATTCAGGCCTTTGTGATTCAGGGTTCATTCTTAAAGACATTGGAACAAAATTCAAACTTTATCGTAAATGGCGAGGTATTGACTAGGGGGAGAACCCCTCATTCACGTAATAGAAATATACGAATATAGAAGTTCACTACGTAGGTTATTTCGTAAGTTACGTCACATCAAAATTCCTAGAAAATCATTTAGCCAAAAAGGTAATATTAATATTCAAATTTCATTTTAATTATTCATTTACGGTGAGCAAAAATCAAAGCTGCATTAATTCAGAAACATTCAGAAATTAAATAAAAAAAGACTGAAAGTAAGGAGCAACATTAAATATTAAAATGAACAGAAATTATTCCGTATATGGAATGGGCTGTCCCCTCCTCAACGCCTTACTCTTTACACTAAAGTTTTGTTTATTTTTTAACAAATAGAGTTGTGAGAAAGAGTCAAACTTTAGCGTAAAGAGCAAGGCATTAAACTTACTCTCATTATCTGAAAAGTATATGAAATGCTTTTCATTGAGTGGTTTAAAAGTAAAGATAATCTCAGATGTTAGTAGTAAGCGCCCAATTACCATGGAATCTGATTGCGTAATATGCCTTACCAGGGTCATTCATCTATTACTAGGAACGGTGCATTGGCTTAGCAGACGGGTTTTTTATGAGCTAACACGCATTTTTTGGGGTCAAGCGGTGATATAGAGGAGGCTAGTATATTTGGAGTAACTTGATTACTTGTTTTTTTTTGTTTTTTTTTAAAATTGGCTACGTATGATTTACTCGAGCAAAAACCCTATAATACGTTCACACACGACATTCCGTTCTTCATTATGTTTTAAGACATTGATTATAATACATAACATTTTATTAACTTTGAAAACAATGGATTCGTCTATTTTCAATGTGAGTACAATTTCATTCTATATCTGATATTTTGGACATTTTTGGGACAATTCTTTGTTTGGTAACCTACCACAAAATGGGTGACACAACCACTTTGCAAGTAGTTAATTTTTTTGACTACTTAAGACAGACACTAGAACTAAGGGTACTTTTTCACCTAGAATCCTATTGCTTATGAGCTGAACCCTACATAGTTCTCTTATTGGCAGAAATTTACGATGCGATTTTTGTCAACATCAGTGGCCTTTTCAGGTATGTTTTTGAAAATCATGAAAATTTTTAAAAAGTGCTTATCTTTCAATCGGTAATTTTGAAATAGAATAAAATGTGTATTCTTTTAATGTATTAATTGTTACAAAAGCTTTCTTTGTAGAGTTTCGGTTACTATGTGCCCGATTTCCTCCTTACGTATAGTTTGTCACCGCGTATTGTTGGAAAATGTATTTCAGTGATATTTTAGATCATAGTAGCCTAATGGTGCTTTTGGTCTATAGAAGAAGAAGAAGCAAAAAAATTTAGAATCTAAGCTGCATACCTTAGTTTAAGATCTGAAAATCTATCTAAAAAAAATCTAAATTTGTAACAATGAGTATTTTATTTTGATAATAAAGGAAAATATAAATATTTATTTGATTGAATAAATAAAAAAAATCTCCAGCTCCCCCTTCTTTCCCCTATTTAACACCAGTTTTTAATGTAAAAATAGGCACATATTTCACCCTGTTTAAATCAGAAAAATCCGTGGATTTTTAATCTTTATGACCTAAGGACCAAAATGGACCCATTGTCCCTCCCCCTGCCAGCTTTTTATCATAAATATAAGCATGTTGCAACTTTTTCTAAGCATAATTAGTCGATATTAATTATATTTGATTGCAATATAAACCTGGCTCAGCCAATCCACTTTTTCTTTTTTTTTTATTTCTGTCATTATAGTAGCAAAATATTTTAAGATTCTTAACCTTTACTTAAACTAGAATCAATTACCCTCAGAGTAAGAATCAGCACCCAAATTGTCAAAAGCGTTTTGACTATTCTCTTATAGGCAGAAATTTACGGTGCGATTTTTATCAAGTTCAGTGGCCTTTTTAGGGATGTTTTTGAAAATCAGGAAAATTTTTAAAAAGTGCTTAGCTTTCGATCGGTAAGTTGGGATTAGAATAAAATGTTGATTCTTTTAATGTATTAATTGTTACAAAAGCTTCCTTTTTAGAGTTTCGGTTACTATTAGCCCGATTTGCTCCTTACTTATAGTTCGTTGGCATGTATTTTTAGAAAATGTATTTCAGTGATATTTTAGATCATAGTAGCCTAATGGTGCTTTTGGTCTTTAGAAGAAGAAGAACCAAAACAATTTAGAATCTATGCTGCATACCTTAGTTTAAAATCTGAAAATCTATCTAAAAAAAAATCTAAATTTGTAACAATGAGTATTTTATTTTGATAATAAAGAAAAATGTAAATATTTATTTGATTGCATAAAAAAAAAATTCCAGCTCCCCCTACTTTCCCCTATTTAACACCAGTTTTTTAATGTAAAAAGAGGCACAGATTTCAAGCTGTTTAAATCATAATAATCTGTTGACTCATAATATTTATTATCCAAGGATCTAATTGGACCTATTGTCCCTCCCCCCTACCAGCATTTTATCAAAAATATCAGCATGATGCAATTGTTTCTAAGCAGACTAAGGCGATCTTCAGTCTATATGATTGCACGATCAACGTGGGTCAGCCACTCCACTTTTTCTTTTTTTTTATTTCTGACATTATAAGCAGCAAAATATTTGACATTTCTTAACCTTTACTTAAACTAGAATCAATTACCCTCAGAGTAAGAATCAACAGCTAAATTGTCAAAAGCGTTTTGACTAACAAATGCCAAATGATATCCTAAGCCCCATAAGAAAATTTGTTTTGTTAATTAAAAAGTCTCAAGTAAAGTTTTGTAAAATTTAGTGGTAAATCCAGTTATTGTCAAATTAAGATTCAGTTGCTCAAAAAAGTAATTGAAAACCCCCGATTTTGAAATAAAGATGTTTTTACACTACTTTAGATGCCTAACATAAACTGAATTATTCTCCAAACTCAAAATGCATTTTTTTTTTCATGCTAAATTTTGCCTTTTTTTTAAGGAAGAGGATACGTGCAATAACCCCCCTTTTGAAAAGAAACCGAGATAGAGCGAATCTGCATTAATGCAACCCTCAAGACCATCAATTATCAAAGATGCTGGTAGAATTACACACGATCTGGACCAACCAACGACCACCCAACTTATACTACCAGGGTCCTCTAACCCCAGTGTTAGCTCCACGCAAGCTTGAAGGAAGTTGAAAACAGGATGGACTGCTTCTCATACTGCCTAATTCCAGCATACTCAAGATCGTAAGCTTGACCTACTTCCTAGATTATCAAGGAGTTTAGATGTGGAAACACAGTCAGAATATGTAAGTATATACACAATTTTTTCTGTCCTTTCGTAAAAAAAAAGTCAAATTTCCTCAGCCGTAATACTGTTGCTGAGTAAAAATTCAATATGTTTCTAAACTATTCTATAATAATAATAATAATCATATTTCATTTTCTTTCATTAACCAAATTAGTAGAATATAAAGGAATGCTAATAACAATGAATTAGCTTATCGTGCATTTCTAAAAACACTACCTTTGTAACTTCTCTCTTCTAACTAAGACGTTTTTCTTATGCAATAATCTAATATTCCTTTAAATAAACTAACTATACGAAAACATACAATTCACTATTTCACAGATGACAACCATTCTTAAACTGGGGTATCTTTTGCAGTAAGCTTTTGCGCATATCCGGTGCTTATCAAATCTCCCATCGTTACATCTGAATTTTAATCCGATCGACAGGTATAATTTGAATTTTAAGTGTGGTTCTTGTAGCCGGACGTGTATTTCCGATAAGATATATTAACATAGGATGAAGGTTTTTAATAATCTCCAATTATGTCTTCACAGTGTTGTCAAGAAACATTATTTGGGGCGAACCCATTTCATTGAAACACTTAGGGGCATTTTAAAAGGTGTTTTCGAGAAAGATTTTGAGGCTGTTCTATTTGAACAGTGTTGTGAAGTCCGATATCCCAACTCGAAAGGGCATTGATCCTCCTACCTCGAAGGAAGCTCCCGGTTCCCCAAGGGTCCTCCCAGGGGGGCTCTAAAAAGGACCATCCAGCATTTTAATTGTACTTTAATTGTTGATATGGATGGAGAAAAAAAAGTTCTTCTCTCTTACAATCATTTTTTTAGCCCAGGTCAACTATGTCCACAACTTCAAACAAATCCGTTGGCAAAAGACATAGGAAAATTCGGATTATTGAGAAAGTTATACCACCAACCGACATATGGGATTTGTGTCCATTATCTAAAGCTGAGGAGCAAGTGTTCGTAGAGCATTCTGTGTCGGTTGAACGATGGTCGAAATTCATTGAGAGTTATATTGAGGTGGATCAAGCACTAGAATTGGACCCATATTTTGCATTTTTGTTCTAAAAATTTTTGGAATAAAACCACTAGTTTTTTTTTCATCATTCTCTTGTTCTAACTTACCCTTCTAAGAATAAGACTACATTTTCCTGACTAAAACAATGTATATTTTTTAACATGTTCAGTTGTCATAATGAAAGACATATGGCAATGTAACTTTTTTTTTCTTCTTCTTTTAATTGTTCAGGTGGTGGTGGGACAATGACTATGAGAAATTGAGATAGTTTTTTAACTTTATAAAAATAATGGTTATTTTACATAAAAAATAAAACTTTTTTTTCTACAGATTAAAGATATAGCACCACCACCGACACCATTGAGTGATGAAGCAAGTGTATTTACAGGGTCAATTCTTTCACCACCAACGGAGTTCAGTGATGAACCTACACTAGTTCTAGAGGATATGGAGTGGCATAGGGGGTTCCTTAATGATGTTTTTGGGGAAATGGCTAGCCTAGAGGACTTAAGCTGTGATATTGACATGCTTGAGGATCCGGTGTGGACAGATAGTCTTATGCGTGAACATTTATATAATGCTACTAGTGCATCTGAGCTAGGTCCTAACAATGAAATTCCATCATAGGACGATAGGGACTGGATTGATCAATTGTCACCAAATACCTTGGACTTTGTACTAGGAAACTACCACATGCAATATCCACCCGCTGTGAATGAAAAGACTGGGAGTGGTGGTGCTATGGACAATTCCCTGTCACCCTCCTCCGTCATTCCACTTAATGATATAGATTGTAGTAGTAATACAAAAGCAACAGTATCCCCTCTTCCGGATTTTTTTCTGTCCAACTCTGCCTTGCACCACACATTGGTCTACAGCGCCAAATTTGGTGACCCCTTCAACTCTCTAGTGTCGGGGGATATATAAAAAAATATCCCCTGTCCATTACACATTCATATACTGATAAGATTCGAGCCATTCTTGAACAACAAATGGGGGTGTGGGGAGTGGGGGTCAGTTTAAAAGCATCAATAGCACTAAAAAAAATTTTTTTAAATGAAAGTGCGGGTGAGATGTATTTGAAATACTTGCACACAGAGATGTTGGCAATACACCCGCATTTATCAAATTATGGGGAGGTTTTTCTAAATTGGGCTAATAGTGAAAGATCTTAAGCCGAACCGGCCAGCCATGACAAAAAACCAAAAAAGAGAAAAATCTCTAAAAAAAACAAAACACACGAGACTGGGGCCAGTTGCGCTAAAATGAAAAAAACATAAAAACAACGCCGCGTATTTTTTGCATTTATACAAAAACGGCTTCTTAATAACGAAAGACACAAAAAAAAAAACAAGATAACCCTAAAAACAAATAAAACCACCACCAAAAAAAAAAACAACAACCATTTAAAATCGGCGCAAAAAAATCACAGGAGGGACAAGATGCTAATATAGAGTTAATTAATTGAGGACACCAGAGTAACATGGTGTCCTCACTGAGGTAACTCTATTTTAGCATCTTTTCCCTACGTGGATTAGTTTGCGCCGATTGTACATTTTTGTTGTTTTTTTTTTTGTGGTGGTTTTATTGGTTTTTAGTTTTATCTTGTTTTTTTTTTTGTCTTTCGTGCTGAAGACGCCTTGTTTTTATAAATGCGAAATATCCGCGTTGTTTTGTTTTTGTTTTTTTCCTTTTCTCTCCACTGGCCACAGTCTCGTTTTTTTTTTTTTTTTTTTTTTTTTTTTTTGTGGGGTTTTTTTAGAGATTTTTCTCTTTGTTGGTTTTTTGGGCTAATAGTATTCAAAGTAAGTGGGAAAATTATAACGAGGGGGGTAGTGGATCTGTGGTTTTATTTATTGAAAGTTTAAATGTTAATATATGTAGGTTTAAAAGGGATTTTATTGTAAGAGGGGGAGCGGGGTATATTGAGTTAAAATATCATTCAGATTTAGAGGGGTGTCAGGGGATACAACGAATCTGTTTCGATACGAGGCTGCAGTGTTTCAAGTATGCATTTTTAATTGCAGCATACAGACCACTTTGAATAGTTCCATCTAAGAAAAAGTTGAATAAAATGGTAGTTAATGGTAGGGAGGGCTCAAAGTTCCCCAAGGTAAATTTTATTTGTTTAAATGGTCAATATCCCGTGACACTAAAAAGAATAGATATTTTTGAGCGGGCTAATGCACATTTAAAGATTGGTGTCACGGTGTTACAGTATGAAACAGAATTTGAAGAGGGTCAGCGTTCCGATAAGAAGGGTGTATTATTTCCAGTGCGGTTTCCTTCAATTGAATCAGTAGAACATTGGGTGTGGCTTCTATACACCCCACCCACAGACTCCGATTCAATTGGTCATTTCAATCCGATTACGGATATTAGTAGGGTTTTATGTGAGGGTAAAAAGGGGCGTGGGGGTATGTGTTATTACTTTCCAACATGCCTCTCAAGATTTCGATTCTGGTTTAAAGTTAAAGAATCACATGAAACACTGTAAACGTCATGGATACCAGGCTGTGGAGACGGTAAGCGGAGATAGAGCGATCTTACGTTTTAAAAATTTCCAGAACACGCTCTTGCAAAGCAGTAAGATCGCTTTAGACTGCGAAGCTAAGCTGACAGACATGTGCAATCCGTCAAATTCAAATCGTGATAAAATACATGAAGCCATGGGGGTCTCTGGCGCTCAGGCGCAACAATATTCCAATAATAGTGTGTAAGTACTGGATATAGTGGAGATGTTAAATGAAGGTAAACACTGCATGCGCTCGGCATTGGTCAGTCTAATCAAAACAGTGAACGGTGTAATTTCGCGCCTTCGTTATACAAAGTATCCTATGCTCCTATGACCAGATAGCATAGTGGCCATTAAAAATCGTAACATGTGTTGGGTGTGCAAGGGAGAATTTGATGATGGTGTTGGGAATGGGGGGAGGAGGAAGGTGATCGACCATGATCGTTTGTGGCAGGAAATTACATCGGGTGGGAGTAACTTTAGAGGGGTAGCACACCAGTCATGCAATTTAAACGTTAACCAACAATATTTCGTACCTGTTTTTATATACAATTCTAATTACAACTTAAAGTTTTTTCTCCTGGTGATGGCCCACATTGCCACGGGAGAAGTTTTAGATGACACATAGATATATGGTTATCTCTCTTATAATATCGTACACAACACCTTGGAGACGCTATTGCTGCTAGACTTTATGCGTGAAAATGTTGACAAGGGCAACACGTACCTGAATAAAATCCGTTTCTTAGACTCTTTCAGCTTCTTCCCCAAATCTTTAAGTCAATCGATTCAGGTGCAGAAAAGTGACAATTTTGATAGCTTCCCCCTCCTCAAACAGCGCTTCCCCGATGATGAAATGTATGATTTATTAACGTGTAAGGGTATATATCCATATGATTATTACAACTCTGGCTCGAGGCTTGATGAGGTGTCACTACCGCCCAGTGAAGCTTTTTAAAATTCTCGTGCTGATAGTGAGTGCGCCACTATTGACTACGAATTTGCTAAGAGGGTTTGGGCAAAGGGTGAGTGTAAAAATGGGTGGGATTAGTGTAAACTATACTTGGCGAGTGATGTACTCATTCCTCTGAACATTGTGTGCAAAAATACGGATAAAATCTATGGGTAATTTGGGTTGGATTTGGGTTATTATTTTTCCACTCCCCATTTGGTGATGGACTTGATTCTTAAAATCAGCAAAGAAGAAATAGGTCTGATCACCGACGTGGGTCAGCATCTGTTTGTAGAGAGATCAATGAGGGGTGGGTATGTTTTTCACGGGGAACGTATTATGAAAACTAATCCGAGTGGACAGCACACGAATGAAAAGTTGGACGCAGTTTTTTTGGATATGAATTCTCTTTACCCATCGGCAATGTCTCACTACTGTTTGCCGTGTGGCAATTATAAATGGCTTAACAATCCCTGTTCTTGAATTTCCCCGACATTGCCAGTGTTGAGGAGAATGGGGCACAGGGATGGTCTTTTGAAATTGACGGTGAAATACCCATGGAAATCCATGACTCGGTAAAAGACTTTGTTTTTCCGTACATAAATAGACCGGTGGGTAGGGACTCTGAGCCCCTACAATTTATCTTTAGTAGAGGATGGGAGTATGCACTGGGTACCTTAAAAACAAAAACTAATTGCCGACCTCAACCCGAAACAGAATATCGTTACTCATCACGTGCTATTGAAATGGATGGTGTCCAATGGTTTCAAGGTGACAAAGATTCATAGAGCCCTCCAATCTGATCAAAAGCCTTACATGAAAACGTTTATTGACGCCTTTGTCAGTAAGCGTTCACAAGCGAAAATGAAGGTTGAAAAAGAAGTCTATAAACTCATTTTGAACTCAGCTCTCGGTAAAATGAGCAAGTGCGTATGTCATAGAAGGTGAATTGCCATTGTAAACAACACCTCAGATAGTGGTCGAATCAGTGTGGATCCAAATTTCAAATCGTTCATGATGAAAGACTCTAATATTGTGCTACGAAATTGTAAGAAAAGACACAGTGTATTAAATGATAATATTGCAGGCGGAATTACAATAACCGTAAGATGATAGAAACTCATGTTGTCATATTATTATAATGTATGCGGGGTAACGTGGCTGATTGAAATACAGGTTCAATTGCATTACAGGGACACAGCTTCACTCCTGTTAAAAGTCGAAATTGAAGATCTATTGAATTATTTGGAAAATGGCGAGTACATTAGCTCACGAATGTACTACACTAACTGGGACGAATCCATCTACCCGGAGCTAGTGAAACGCCAGGCCCCAAATCAATTGTTAATGCTAAAATCTGTAACGGGTAGCGATCTGATATCCAGTGGTGTCTTTCCTGGTCCGAAGGTACACTGTGTGGAAACGCACGGCAAGGATATCAAACAAGTTTGCAAGGGGGTACCTACACATTTTGTAAAAAATAATTTCGACATGAGTTTGTATAGAAACTGTGTATAACGTATTTTATTGCCAATGGCTAAATTCATGGCTATTCGATATTTAAAATTTAAAAAAAGAACATTTTTTTTTTATAAAAACGCATTTTCGGCAATATCGTAAAAATTATATTTACTTGTGGTTGTTTTTAAGTATATACAAAACGGTATTTTTTTAATTTCCCCTGGTGTTTAATGTACATATTACATATAACAGCTCGGTCTCCAAAAATTAACTTAAATTCACAAAAAAAAAGTATAAATTGGGTGGGAGGGTTTTTTGGGTAATTAGGTTTTTTAATTCTTTTTTTTTCTTTATCACAAACAATTTTCAATGTGTGTGTGTGCAAGGCAAATCAATTTCCAGGGGATGGGGGGTGGGGGGGGGAGGGGGGACCCCAAAATTTAAAATGTTGTAAGTAAAAGTGTATGATATTATTTCACAAGTGTGCACATTAGTCCAATAAATGTTGTATTTTTTTATAAATAAACAAAAAAAAGTGTATTTATTTAAGTGTTTTTTTCTAGTGGTTATGTAAATGTTGTATTTTTTTTATTATAAATAAATTAAAAAAAAAGTGTATTTTGTTTTATTCATGTTTAATGTGCCTTTTTCAATGTAGTATTTTTTAAAAGTATTGTCACCTTTTTTATGTATTAAATAAAAGAAAATATTCCTCTTCTTCTTCTTCTTCTAATTATTATTCTTGAACGGAGTAGTAGTAATAGGGAAATTATTTAGTCATTAGACAGCCATAGTCTAGTTGTCCAGGTGAACTGTTGAAGGGAACATGTATCAATTTAAAACACCATTCAGATCGTTTCTGTGTGGACCGTCAATGTCGGGCAAAACAACACTCTTAACTAAAATAATTAAAAATTGCGATAAAATGTTTGTGGAAAAGCCGAAAAAAATTTACTATTGTTACAGTATTTGGCAGGAGTCATATGATAAAATAAAAGCAATTGCTGCCACGACGGGGTTGGTGCAGTGCAATTCATACAGGGACTTGATGTTTTCAGCATTATTGGACAAAACTCTTGGTTGATCATTGACGATCTGGCTGAATCTATTGAACAATGGTCCCGGGAAATTCAACAACTGTTCACAGTTCGCTCTCATAACGAACAGATTTCTATCACTCTGGTTCAACACAATCTCTTTCATCAAAGCAAATGTATATAAACACTTGCATTGAACTTTACCTACTATATCATATACAGAGTTGTTCGGGATTCTAGCTCACTAAAAACTCTCAATAAACAAATCCATCCGGGAAACCCCAAATTTCTGCTCTCAGCATACAATCAGGCAACTAATAAACCCTACGGCTACATCCTATTGGATCTTAATCAAAATACACCCGAGGATCTGCGTGTAGTCACAGATATTTTTGACAATGAAATTACACTATATCTCCCCGTGAACACTAAACAGACCTATTAGTTGCTATCATGAGACTGAAGAAACTAGATAAAAATAGAAATTTGTTTTCAGTTCGAAGCACTTCAAAACCTCCGCTCAGGAAGGCAATACTCAAACATGGTATTGACAACGATTTAATTAATCTAATATCCGAATTTTGTTTAAATTTGAACGAGAGTAATGTTCAAGTGCCAGAAGTAGTTAAGCAACAGGCAATGCAACATCGTTCCATTGTACGTACATTGGCCTCTAAAAAGAAAGGAAATAATTTCAAAAGGAAACGACTTCTTCAGGCGGGCGGTAGCTTTTTCAAACTTTTACTGCCAATAATTGCAGGACTTGTAAACAGTTTTCTCTAGAGAGAGAGAGAATGGCAAAACCCTATAAATTGACTCCAATAGAACTCTCTCTCTCACCCGTCGAACACTTTGAGAACAATCTGAGTAAATTCCTTGACAATGAAAATATTGAGGATGATAAAAAACTGCTTTTACTTCAAGATGCACTTCGCCGAGTGGACAAACACAAGTCCTATCGCTCGAAGCCCACTGCTGCTGCTGCTGCTGATCCCAAAAAAGAATCATCTCCTCGGCAGTCTTCTTCTGTAAAAAAACTAAAGAAGGATTATTGCTTTTAATTGGAAACTAAATTGGGAAATAAAAGGTCAAAAACATATCGCGACAAGAGAACGCGAATCCATGTTAATACCTTGGAAAGTGGTCAAGATCACATTCAAGCTCGGACTGATGGGAAAAGGATTGAAAATTAATATAAGATCTCCAATATTACCGATTCAATCTATGACATAAATAAAAATCGTAAAAGACCACTATCATTTGACACTCATCTGTAAAACCTTATAAAGAAAATATGGTTCTCCAAAAGTCTTATTGGTAATAGGCGAATTCTAAAAAAATTAAATGAACACGCATAATCGTCATCATCATCAACAACATTGACATCATTAAAAAATGAACTTGAAGAAGAAGATTTTAAATCAATTTTTGAAAATACTAGCACACCACTGATAGCTAGACAAAAGCGGAGACGTATCAAGTCAACGTCACCACCACCACGAACGGCCAGTATACAACAGGGTAGCGGACGTTACACAACGTGTTTACGTTCAAAATGGTTGAAGTTCTGAAAGGCGTTTATGAAAATATTGGTGAGGCGGCGAGTTTAAATACCCCAACCACTCTTTCAAAAGTCGCTGGTGTTCGCACTAAAAGTGTTCAAGACTATCTACAAAATGAATCGAGTTACACTCTGCATAGAAATCATAGACTTCGTGCCAATCAATATCGAAAAACTAAAGCCTTTAACCCATGGCATATAATGCAAGCAGACCTCCTGACTCTAGATGAGCTTCAAAGACGCCACAATACACCGTACAAGTACATTCTACTTGCAATCAGTGTTTATAGTCGTTATGCATATGCAATTCCATTGCGATCAAAGAGAGGTGTTGAAGTTGCCCAGGCCATTGAAAGTATTCTTCAACAGGATTCGTATAAAAAAATTCAAACGGATCGCGGTAGTGAATTTGTTAATCCTCATGTTGCAAAAGTACTAGTGAAATATAGTACAATGATCTATCAGAGTCACGGTCCTATAAAGGCTGCAATGGTCGAACGATTGTTAAGAACAATTCGACTATTAATTTCAAGATAGTGTAAATTGAAAAATACACTGGCTTTTATTTATTATATAGGTAAAACAATGTTAATTGTTAATTAACAACTTCAACGCCGGGCGTAAGGCTGTACAGCCTTACTATTTCATCATTATGATCATTACGAACTATACACCGGCTATAATCTTTAGTGAGGTAAAATGCTGGCAGTCAAGAAAGCGAAAAATAAATTCAATGTTGGTGATACGGTTCGAATTAATAGAACAACTAATGTTTTTGAAAAGGGGAATTACTTGTAATCCACAGAACTTTTTAAAGTGGCAAAAATCCTAGACACTAAACCCATAACTTATCACCTGCGTGATACCAAAGATGAAGAGATTCTCGGCGGCTTTTATGACTGAACTACAAAAAGTTAAAAATGCTAGTGAAATCTATCAAATTGAAAAGATATTAGAGACACGTACTCGCAGGGGTAAGAAACAGTTACTTGTTCGGTGGCTAGGATACAACTCTGATTTTGATTCTTGGATCGGTGTTGAAGATATTGATAATGCCCAATGATTTCTATGTGACTTTCATGTCCAACGTTTCCGATCCTCCCTACAATGGCTTGAATACGACAAGTGATTTTTGGACAAAAATCTCCCCTACCATCAAATTTGACGGTGCATATGAAGTGGCTCTTGACTTTATTCTCAAAAATACCTTTGACATCCTGAGAAAGGATCGTGTGTATGATATAAAAGTTATACCACTCGATTGGACTATGAAAGGGTTGAACTATGTCGACTATGAATGGGTTGAAGCACTTAAATCTAGTGACTATCCACATGCCAAATTGAAATATATTGAATATGATAATATGGGAGATTTTTGTCGTACAATCAATAGAAACATCTCATATCGTAGGAATGGTACATTCCATTTTAATTATTCATTGGAACATGATAGGATTTACATTAGCTCACCTGTTGACACTGAAATACTTATTCTCAATGATAATCTGAGAGATGTTCTTGGCTTTAAACAGAATATGATCAATGGCAAAATGCTGGCACCGTTTACGGGATGGATCAAGTTATTTTTGCTGATTATCCACCTGGTTTTGCCTCGGACTCTTGCATATTTCTCTATGCATCCTTTGTGGAAACATCAAGAGTCGTTAATTCAAATGTCCCCCTCTTACTTGTTCTTGAAAAAAAAACATCTCATGAACTTGTTCATCACTATAATATAAAGCATCTTCAGTATGTTCCTGTAAACACTTCTTATTTGGAACTCTGTCAGTTAACACTAAGAAGTTAATTGGGTGATCGTCTAGCAATTACAAAAGGCCTAGCTGTGATTACATGTCATTTTCGACCCTTTGTCAACGACAGTACAATCGCCTAAAATGAACAATAGGAGAGTTCCATTTGTCTGTCCCGATATCGATTGTTATGTCGGTGCTTTGAGTCCACATCAAATAGGGAATGGATTGAACTACTACAACGGGCGTACTACAATGTCTGGCTATGGTCGTCGTAGCTGGTTTGCTAGGCTATTTCGTTCTGCACTACCCCTTGCCAGAAAATATCTTGTACCTGCTGCATCAAATTTTGCTGCCTCCACACTACAGGACTGGGGGTCGGGCAAGAATTTCAAGGAGAGTGTTAAGGAAAATATTAGATCTTCAGCAAGAGCCGTTGGTGAGCAACTATAATCTCGACAAAATGGGGAGGGATTGAAAAGGGTGCGTTCGCATCATTCACTCATCAGTCTCCACCCGAGCGGGAAGCAAAGGACATCAACAAGGATTTTGAGGAATAAAACAAGGAAGCCCAAAAAGCAGAAGAAGCAGTAGAAGAAGAAAAAGATTGTTAGATCAAAGATGGATTTCTTCTCTTAAGATGACTTATCTCCCCCACAAGGAATCATATCCATCAATTAGTTCCTCATTGAATCTATTCAATGCTGAAAATGTTGATGTCAGTGTCAAGTAAGGCTACTATGAACAATTTCACCCCCAACAACCCCTCTCGGAAAATATACACTATCAAATATTTTCCAATGAAGACTATTTCATTGAATTGTCGTCAACATTTATTGATTTAAATGTTGTGGTGAGGAAAAAGTCAGATAATATAACTCCAAATGCCGGCGATGGTCTCTCCTATGAAAACTGTGTTCTACACAACCTATTCAAACAAATTAATGTATTTATTAATGGAACATTGGTGAGCACTAGCAATAATTTATCAAACTATGCAAGCTACATATAATTTATGATGATGACACCAAAGGCTTACAAGGAGTTGAGAGGACAATCATTAGGATATGAATATCGGTCAGGTGTTGATACTGACGGTGAGTTGACTACTGCAGTGACCCAGGAGTATCATCTAGTTGGAAAATTAAATCATGAGATATTCAATATATCCCAATGGTTACCCCCCAATGTCAAGATTGACATAAAGTTACAGATGGCACCATCAAATTTAATTTTTAGAAAAACACTTCCTGCAGCACCCGATGCAAATGTCATTATCTTATCAGCAATTCTCCACGGCCAAAAACAACAAGTTATGAGCTCTTTTGCATTGGCAGTGGAAAAACTAAGAGGCAATGGCAGCATCATTAAAATTCTTGTTGCTCATACAATCACTAATCAACGTCATATTGCCGCCGGCTCTCTTAGCTATAGCGATTTATCATTTATCAATGGAGAAATCCCATCAAAATTGGCTTTGGCCTTTGTGAAGAGTGGCAGTGCCGTTGGATCCTGGACTGAATCCCCCCACGATTTTAATTTTGTTGGTCTATCTAGCCTTGTGTGCAAAGTGAATGGTATTCCACTGTACACTCTATCATTTCACAAAAAATCCTATAGAACTCTGTACGAGTTGACTATGCAATCACTAGATCATGATTCTCAACTATTTGAAAATGGAATAATCGATTCAATGTTTTCAAAAAGTCATGGGGTTATTGTTTTGGATTGTTCAGGCACGCAGGATATGACCATAGTACGAACAGGGAATGTACGTTTAGACTGTACATTTGCCAATGCTCTGACCGAGAGTATCACGCTAATATCACTGAGTCAATTTGAAACCTATTGGGAAATCACCCCTGACGGCAGTGTTCTACTAGACCTAGCACCATGAACACAAACCAAATAATCAACGTATTTAGTATGGATCCATACATGTCCCAGTACAAGTCCTATTGCATACCTTCGTTCTTCATTGAAAAAATTCCAAGTGTTAACAACACCCTAATCATTGTTAATAGCAGTCCGTCAACTTTGAAGACCGGTCATTGGCTATGCATCCTTCAAACAGCGAAGAATATTGAATTTTTTGACCCTCTTGGTCTATCGTATAAATTCTACGCGCCATACATCAGCAACTTTATTGAAAGCAGGGGGAAGACCATTATTCAAAATCAACGAAGAGTACAGGATTTAGCAACTAAGACATGTGGCTTTCATGCACTACTCTTTTTCATGTTCATATGTAGTGGATACACCCGCAATCAGTTTCTCGACATATAAGTTGACTTAACTCGATTGAAAGACTTTATAGTGGATAATATACTTACAAGCGTATTTAATATTGATTTTATTGCCCTAAGAATAAAATGTTCTAAAGATGTATGTTAAAATTGTTTATTAATAAAAATTTATATACATGATAAAACGACTTTTCTACTCTTTAGATTTCATCCACTACTAGGTATTTGTCGACAACAACTAGTGCAGGTAGATTATCTGAATTCACAGCGTACTAATCTTATGTACTGCAATATCAGGGTCACATTTTCTACAGTAGAGCTTAACGTCACTCTTGTCATATCTCTTTGTATAGTAAATCATATTATTCTCATGAATTCTATAAAATTCACATGTTTCAATTTGCTTATTTGAAGCAATCTCACGAACAGTGTCCTCAAGTGTCGAATCACATTCCGTCACAGCCAAATAAAAATCAGTGGGCTTATAGTCATAACACCCAATGTCTTCACAACGATGACGTAGAAACCATATTCTTTTGTTGTTCCAGCAGTTGAATCGTTGACCCGGTTCCTCCTCCCAGAACAATCTAAAACCATGACGATACCAATCTCCCAGCAATAAACTAAAATCATGGTCAGGATTACTTCCAATCATACCGGGATATGTACTCTTCCACTGATTACATTTATCTTAATGAAAATTGAAGCATAGGTGGTATCAAGAACGAGAGTCATACATCTCTTCACGATAGGAATTAAAACCTTTAATTTGCACAGCGTATCCTCTATGCGGTTTACATGGGTTGCATAATAGACACTTTTCATCATACTCATCAATCATTTTGCAATTCTCAAATGATGATGACCAGCTGCCCAGTGAGTACATACATAACGGACATGTATGGAACATTTTGTCATGTGTTGACACTCTCACTACCACAATGAAACTGAGCTAGCAACAACAAAAATTGTCTGAGAGAGAGAGAGAGGAGTAAATCATCCTTGAGCACCATCTTTCTCATGAAAAAAAAGTCCTAAATTTCAAAACTAATATTTAAAAGCATATCCACAATATCATTTGGCCGTGTTCTGATCAATATATCAATAAATTGTGTAAATGCATTTGGATCACGATGTAGAAGCTTCATAAAATAGTCTAATGATGGAGAATCAGTTTTCATTATATCATCAAGCATTCCCCGAGAAAATATCTTCCTTTGAAGAGACAACTCTAGAAAATCATCATCTAGAATCAAACGTTTGTACATAAGAACTATATTCCTCATGATACGCTCTTTCTCGAATATATCCATTTTTTAGAGTCCTAACTCTCTCACAACTAACTTCAGACTATTCAGAATTTCTTTTTGTACTCTAGAAAATATACACTAGTCTACTATAGAAAGAAAAAATACAATTGATTTAGAAACATTTTTACTGATCCTAATTACAATAATAATAATATTCACTGATGCATTTTGTTCTCATCAATATATTTCGATACGACATTTAATGCTGACTGAAGTTTATTTATATGGAGAATATTCACATTTCCAGCAAAACATAGTTGCTCCTCCTGCTTAAATTTGCTTAATGATATCACGTATCTCGCATACATAATGTCCCATTCAAGACATAGTCTACAGCCAGCGGTTATTTCCAGAGCTACATTGGGTACTCGTATATCGTTGCTGCTGCTGCTGTCGGTTCCATCATTAATCTCCAATAATGTAAATGCACCACTCATTTTTTTTTCTCCACTAATATCCTCTCAATTAAACTATTCTCTCTCTGAATTCAATTCTCCTACTAATATGAACTACAATGAAAATTACTCCTTATATCCGAATCCAACTACTAATCAAGTTAGTGTGACCACCACTCTCTCTCTGTTTGACCCCAAAAAAATGCGTGTTACCTCAGAAAAACCCGTCTGCTAAGCCAATGTACCGTTCCTAGTAATAGGTGAATGACCCTGGTAAGGCATATTACGCAATCAGATTCAGTGGTAATTGGGCGCTTACTACTGATGTTGATCTTAGACAGCTCATAAAACTTATGTTCTTCTACATTCATCAACAACTATCTTGTTCACCTTCTGGATACAGCATGTAAGCTAACAAACTTGAAAACCTAATACTTGGCACAGGTTTATAGCAATGGACTTACACAAAAGCCTTCGATTTAATGAACTACAAAACATGGATAGGAAATATATTATAAAAATTTGGAGCTTGCCTAAATTTAATTAGAATAATTACGACTTTCCTCTAACTGATTGCAAGTTGTCAAACACCAAAGTGTAAGTTCTGATCCACTCCCAATTAGGAATTGGTTAGGAAGTTAAGTTAGGTAATGTTCTGTCATCCATAGAAACATTACCTTTTTCCTAGTAAATCTTACACCTTCCTCTCTCGTTCTGCTTAAGAAAACTTCCTATTTTTATCCCAATCTCTCTTTTGTTTGGCTTAAATTCTTACGAAAATTCTGTGAGTTCTCATTGTTTTAACCATCTTGACTGATTGACTTTTTCCGAACCAATCTTGCTGTATTTCTTTTTTTTTTGCTTAAGGTTAAGGTTTTTATTGAAATCTTTGTCGTAGAGACTTGAAAAAGGGCTCATTCGGTAGGAAAATCAAAGGGCTAGTGCCTTTTTTAATAGTCGGAAGTGATTTGAGGGCAACTAACCCCCCCTACCCTAACCTTAAATAAACCAAAGACGATAAAAACACAGAGATGACACACATAGAGACGACACACATACAGAGACGACAAACCCACACAGAAGACACACACACAGAGACGACACACACAGAGAGACGATACACACAGAGAGACGAAAAACACACAGAGACGACACACACACACAGACGACACAAACACAGAGACGACACACACACAGAGACGACACGCACATAGAGACGACATACACACAAAGACGTCCCACACACAGAGACGACACACAGATACAGAGACAACACACACACAGACACGACAATCACACAAAGACTATTCAAACAGAGAGACGACACACACACAGAGACGACACATCCACAGACCCGACAAACACACAGAGACGACACACACACACAGAGACGACACACACATAGAGACGACACATATAGAGATAATACACATAGATACACATAGAGATAAGGTTTTTACTGAAATCTTTGTCGTAGAAACTTGAAAAAGGGCTCATTCGATTTGAAATTCAAACGGCTAGTACCCTTTTTAATAGTCGAAAGTGACTTGAGGGCAACAAACCCCCATCTCACACCCACCTTATTCCCAGACACTCCCCCACAACCCTCAGTGGAAGGATTATAAGCTATGCCCTGGGGGCATATAAAGTTTTTATTGAAATCTTTGTCGTAGAAACTTGAAAAAGGGCTCATTCAATTTGAAATTCAAAAGGCTAGTACTCTTTTTAATAGTCGGAAGTGATTTGAAGGCAACTTCCCCCCTCTCACGCCCACCTTTTCCCCAAACACATCCTCAAAAGCCTCAGTAGTAGTAGTCGTAGTAGCAGTATTAGTAGAAGTAGCAGCAGCAGTAGTTGTGATAGCAGTATTCACAAAGTACCTTTTGGTAAGTTCAACATTCCTCTCAACACACTCTGAAAGTTTCAACTTAATAATCTGAACTATAAATTGCTCACATAGCCTTTTGGAAATCTGAATGCACGTAGTGAATTTTCATTTAGTTCAACATCCCCAAAAAATTCTCTGAAAATATCACCTTAATACCCTTAGCCTAGGCAGTAATAGTCGTAGGAGTAGTAATCGCAGTAATGGTCGTAATATGCGCATAGTGCATTTTGATTAGTTCAAAATCCCTCTCAACATACCTTAAAAGTTTCAACTTGATACTCTAAGCCAGTCCTATATTACGTGTATACTCTTTCGACAGCCTGCATGCATACGGTATATTTTTATTTAGTTTAAACTCCAATAAATCTTCCCTGAAAGATTCATCTTAATATCATCAGCCTCTTTACTTGCAGAATCAAAGTAGCAGCAGAACTAATAATAGTAGTTTGCATGTACTGTCTTTTTGGCTAGTTTAAAATACGCCTCAAACATATCCACATACCTCTTTACTTAAGCAGCGCTATTGCGATGCCTATGAAATTTTAATTTCAAATGAAATTTTACATGAGACACAACATTTACCCGAGAAAGCCATTGTACCTCAGTATGTAGCAATAAGTTACCATAGAGGCTCCCCATTTCGTGGCAAAGAATTTTAAAGTAACAAGATTTTTGAGGCCTAATTCCTATGAAATTCACAATTTTAACACTCTGATCAAGGACATCCTTAAGTTAATCAGGAAGGTTCAAAGCCACCAAAGCCTCTGTGTGAAGTACACAATGAGTAAACTTACACTCAGTTAAAACCTTTTTAACATTACCTACAAGCCCCGTAAAGTGATTTCTCATAGCCTTGGCACCATCTGACACACAGTTTTTTTCACTCGAGTTGTTTTTAAGAAAAAAAAATCTAAGGACTTGAAAATATCTTCACCTTTTATCGATGTTTTAAGTGCCTTGCAAATTAAAATATCTTCAAATATTTAATTTTGAAAAATACCACGCATAAGAACAATCAGTCGGGCTATGCCAACGACATCCGTAGTTTCCTCCAGTTGTATATTAAAGGAAAGAGTACCTAAAATTGCTCCGACAAGTTGTTCCTTTGTGTCCTACGCCATGTAACTAATTCTCCTTTGCAAGCTTGCCCTCTTTCGAGGACCAGAAACTAAGTCTGGTTGTTGCCTTAAGTAAAAGTTTGGATAGCTTGCAGTACTTAATTCTCTTCCTTAACGAATCGTTTTGAATCTAAAAAATTATTTACCCAAAGCTCTTAAAGGAACAATCAATTAATGTGGTAGCGTAATTGACTGACGTGTTTTAGTTCTTTCATACTCAAAATTCGGCGTCAACTTGGTTTATTGTTAAATTCGATAAAAAAGAGGAAAAAATGTTCTGTTTTGTGTTGTTATATAAAAACTCTCCATAATGGTTCTCTTCAGATTTCATTAGTCTAATAAGATGATTATCTGCAGTTCCAAGGAGGTTGTTTCCACTGCCCAAGCGTCGTCACCGAGAAAAAAAGGTTTATCGTAAGCTTAGGGCTACTGAGTATTTCTAGTAGAATACACCAGAATGAGGCTCGGGTCTGTTCTACAATAGTTTTTAGTCTAAGTTATCAAAGAAAGTAAATTCTGTTAATTGTACTAATGGAAATGTTTTAATTCTTTTTGCCTCTTTGTTTTCAAACATGTAAGAAACAACTTCTGATGCGGCAGGGAGGATTTTATTTTCGCCAGTAGTATGGTTTTTACTAGCCTTCGCAATCAAATGACTAACTTTGTAAGAATAATTTACAGCACTTTCATTTTGTTCTGCACCAGAAAATCATTTTATTGCTTTTTTTCCTATTTTAAGATCATCTAAAAGAAGTCCAAAGTACTGTAACACTTTATTTTTACACAATTCTCATGTTTGTTTTCAAAATGGTGTTTTAAAAGAAAAGCTTTCATAAATTTGTTAGATAAAATTTCAGAACAAACAACGCATTGTGGATTAGGCTCGTCTGATCTTTCAGTCCAAGCGAAACCTAATTTTAAGCACAACATGTCATATTTTCTTTTTTACATTTAGATTCATTTGCCAGTTTTTCGTTTTTTTTGTTTTTTCCTAGGGCTGCTCATCAATAAAAATGTGTTTAGGACCACTTTCATTTTGTGAAGTTGATGCCCCAGAACTTAGATTCGGATCTTCCTGAGGCCTTTTCGTTAGGAGTCATTTATCCATTCTTATTTTGTATTGGAAAATTTGCCTACGTACCTGAATCAATACACTGACGCACTGTTTGAACAGGATTGAGTGTCTGCAAAATAACACAACACCCCACAAAAATAACACAACACTGTGAGCGACCTTGTAATAACAGGCAATACTACTGCAGCACAGTAACGCAAGAGACTGACCGGCTTACATGGCCACTCTGATGACTGAACTTTAGTGGCGTGTGCACGTCAACTTGCCCATGCTGATACCACTTGAGAGTTGGAAAGGGACAATTCTGAAAACTTTTCCAGTCCTAGAGTTAAAGGGTTGTTTTTTCTTTGTCGGGAAACCACGTAAACTTTTAAATATTTTGCTTACCCCCAAGGGGTACGCGCACCACAGTCTTAGGATCACTGCCATACCATTCCTGGGATTTTGTTGAAACGCCCGTTTGGCAGCCGTTTCGCACAGAATACGTTTTGATTTAGTTCAACACCACCCAACACATTAACTGAAAATCCTCTTCATACCCTTAGGGTCAATAGTAGTAGTCGTAGTAGTAGAAGTAGCAGCAGTAGTAGTAATAATAGGAGCGTGTACAGAGTACCTTTTGGTTGGTTCAACATCCCTATCAACACGCTATGAAACTTTCCACTTAATATTCTAGAATGTTCCTGATAAATCGCTCATATATCCTTTTCGAAACCTGAATGCGCATAGTGTATTTTGATTTAGCTCAACATCCCCTTACAAATTCCCTTAAAATTTCACCTTAATACCCTTAGTCTCAGCAGAAGTAGTATTAGTAGCAGTAGTAATAGCAGTAATGGTCGTAACATGCACATAGTGTCTTTTGATAAGTTAAACATCCCCATCAACCTGCCTTGAAAGTTTCAACTTAATACTCTTAGCTGGTCCTAATATATTGCTTATATGTCATTTTGACAGCCTGCATGCATATAGTATGTTTTTATTTAGTTGAAACTCCAATAAAAAAATTCCCTGAAAGGTTCACTTTAACACCACTAGCCTCAGTACTAAGTAGTGAAGCCATAATATATTCGAACAACAAGATAGGAAATTAACATGGGATTTCAAGCGGCCAGTACCCCAGGAAGACAAAATGTCCCAGAATACAGGTGGTTCTGGAATACAAGCGGTCCCTGTTTCTAGCGGCCCTGCGATGCCATGTTTTCAAATGACGAAATATTGTTTCAGTAAGATTAATAGAGGTGTGGCCAGGATAATAAACAAGTAGCAATCATAGGGAATTCTAAGTGTAGGTCCTAATCCCTCGCACCTGGGTGGTGTGGTCACCTGTTTCCAGCTGGTAGGCTTCTCGGAAATCCAGGTGTTTCACTATTTTTTTTTTTATATGATTAACCGGAATGTGGTTGGTATAATACACAAGTATTAATAATAGGAAATTAACATGGGATTTTAAAGGGTTAGTTAAGTGGAGCTCCTAGTCTCTCGCACCTGTGCAATGTGGTCACCTGTCCTGTTAAAGGAAACACAGTTAGCAAGACTCCCACTCCACACCTCTCTGGACTCTAATGACATCACATGACTTACCCCCTCTTAAACGATGAGGTTTAATATGCTTGATATAATTTTATGTATCTTTGCTTCAGGAGCCCGTGGGGAATCCCTGCTTGTAATTTAAAGACAGTAAATACCTTATGTGAACTCAAGTAATGATTATGCAACCATCACTGTCACGTAAAACCTTTTTTGACTTTTTTTTTCGCACGAGACGTTCAAAACATTTTTTTTTCTTTTAACTTAATGACGGTGCAAATTTTATGTAAGGTCAGCACACTTTTATGTAATGAAGGCGCGCATCACTGTCGCAAAATACCTTTTTTCCATTTTATTTTTCGCCTGAAATGCTCAAAACATTTCTTTTTTTCTTTTTTTAGTTCTTTGACCTCACCAAGACTCAAAAAGTCAATTTTCTTCCAGCGGGAAAGCGCTCCAAGCAACACGACTAAACTCCCATTCCCAACATTCTGTATTAGGGAAATACTTTCAACAAATAACACATTCCCGTGATGTCACAAGACCCATCTCTATCGATTCCATGACACTCCAAGCGTTACCTAGCAAGCGTCATTGTTCTCCCTCAAAAAATAGAAGCCCCAAATAGGAGTCTATTGATTTATTGTTTCAGTATTGGAAAAGATTCCTACAGGAGCCCTGTTTCTAGCGGTCGGCTGGCAAGATTCCTAGGATTCCCAGATGTTTCAATATTCGTGTCAACATCAAAATGGGTGTTTTATACATTATTGGATATTGAAGGCGCTAGCGAAATGGAATCTAGAGTACTTAAAGCAGCAGTGGAAGGTACAAGCAGTTGCCGACTAACCCTAGAATAAGACAAGATATAGAGATTCGTAGTGCTAATGACACTATACTAGCCCTTCTTTGGATATTTCCTATGTAACCCCAGACAAATTTCAAATCAGTTTGAAAAGTCTGCAGTGCGTTAACATGGATAAAAATGTTGAGTTAGAAATATCTTTTTATTGTGACTGTTCTATACGTAAAGGACATTATCATAATTTCAGCCATTCTTATGAGCCAATCTTATGGTCAGTTGAACATCCCCTCATCATGCCCTGTAACTTCCAACTTAATGCACTAAGCCGTTCCTAAGATATTACTGCTGTGCCCTTTAGAAAACCTGTATGCACACAGTGTGTTTTGATTTAGTATAGCTTCCCCCTCAACATTTCCTAAAATTTTCATCTTATTATCCTCAGCCTTAGAAGAAGTCACAATTGAACTAGCAGTGGCAATAGTTGTAGTGGTAGGAGTATTAGTAGTAGTAATAATAATAATAGCGCGCATATATTGCGTATTTGTCAGTTAATCATCCCTCTCATCATTCCTTAAAAGTTTCAACTTAACACTCCGGACACTGAGATAAGTCATTCCTGAGATATCTGATTTTGACTACTTGCATGCACACAGCGCGTTTTGATTTAGTCCAAAACTCCCCTTAACACTCCCTGAAAGCTTCATCCGAATGTCCATGTTCTTTTTTGACACAAAAGGTGAAACATATCCCTCTCTCTCGGTAACAAATACCATATGTAAGCAATGGGTAAATCTAGACCCTGATGCCACGCCGATAAGGGAAGGCCGTTGGTGGCGGGGCCGGTGAGATGTCGGTGGTGGGCCGAGGGCACGATCAATGTTGACTGCAAGCATTAAGGATTTCATCAGTTTTTCTCAAATCCCAGCTTGAATTTACAAAAGATTTGGGCCTATTCATGAGTTATAAACTCCTCATGTCGCTGGCTAAACGCTGGTCTTCTTCGTTAATCAACAAGAGAAGTAGAAATCTGGTAGAAAAGAAATGGTTCTGGCATTTCAGAGCCCTTGTGTAATAATTCAAATAATAGAAAATAGATTCGCCATGGAATTCAATAAGATCCAAGGAATCTAATTAAAAGGGATCACACACAAAAGCCAAACTAGGCCAGTAGCCTATGAAAAATCCAAAAATACTCAAGACAATGAACAAGTCTTAATGAGGGCCCAGGGTCTATCAAAATATTTCTATGGTTTCCCAGGGAATTTGATATGATTTTCTTCCGTCTCCACTTTAAAATGAAAAAAATAATTAGCTTTTTGGCATCTCTGCATTCAATTAAAAAAAAATGAGATATTATCATTTAAAAATGATAGCTCCCTATCCCCCTTATAGGCAATAACATACAACTTTTTTATAAATCATATTTTTGGGGTCACTTCCGTTTCAATCTTCTCCCCAACCTTGTACAATGTCTATAGCTAAATTTTCTAAATAGAAAGTTTTTTGTTTGGAGGGGGGGGGGTCAAAATTTTCAGAAAGAAGATTGTATTTTCTTTAATTTATCAGGCGTTCAATAACTCTGCATTAAACATTAAGAAAATGTATCTAAAAACAGCAAAAGAAAGCAAAATTTTATAAACTTACGACACAGCTGTCACAACGATCTGTTGACTATCAATTTCAAAATACAACTGGACTTGTATAGTATATGCGTTCCGTTTAACTTAAAAATGAAATTCTTAACTGCGAATTGTAGTGTACGCCCCAACGAATGATGCCTGTGATCGAACCAAAGATGACTTTTATCGTGCGTTATCGAATGTTGTTGCAAAAACGCATCGTCATGATATTGTGACTGTGTGTGGGGACTTTGATGCTAAAGTTGGAGGTGATGCTTCTTATGCCCCAACTATCCTCGGTAAAAATGGACTGGGGGAAATTAATGACAATGGTGTGCGACTAATCGATTTTTGCGCTACTCATGAACTTATCGTCGGCGCCACATGGTTTCCACATAAACAGATTCACAAGTATACCTGGAAATCGCCTGATGGTGTAACACGAAATGAAATAGACCATATCCTAATTAAGAGGCGCAGGCGACGATGTTTAGAGGATGTTAGAACCTTCCGAGGTGCCGACTGTTATTCCGATCACCAACTTGCTGTTGCCAAGTTCAAGCTGAAATTAAAATCTGTGACAAAGCCCCAGCTGCCAGTGAAAACCTTCAATTTGAGGAAATTGCAGGACCCAAACGTATTGAAAAAGTATACTACAGCTTTGTCAAACAAGTTTTCCCTTCTAAGGGACGAAGTGTCGCTTGATAGTCAGTGGGAAAAAATTGCAGAAACCGTGAAAGAGGTTGCACAAGAAGTTGTGGGCTACAACAGGAAGAAGAAAGAGCAGTGGATATCGGAAAGTAGTTGGGATATTATTGATCAAAGGTCACAACTCAAAATCCTCGTAGATAAGTATGACCATAGCACGACTTGTTCTAGAGAATATGTAGACAACCTGAAAGCGCAGTACATGCGTCTCCATAAGCAAGTCAAAGCAGCAACCAGGGATGATAAGAGGATGTACCTCGAAACTATGGCCGAACAGGCTGAGGCAGCCGCTAGACGGGGAGATAGCCGTACTGTGTATGCCATAACGAAGCAGTTGGCGGGTATTTCAAAGGCTTCGTCGACCCAAGTTGACAGCAAAGATGGCATTTTATTAAACCAGACTGATGACATAGTCCGACGCAGGAAAGAGCATTTTAGCGAGGTACTAAATCAGATGCCTCCCACAACTACTTTAAACATCCCTGAAGAACCACTCGTCAATCTCGGACTATATTCCGGACCTCTCTTACTGATTGAAGTCACGGAGTTCCTAAAGATTTTGAAAAATGGACAGGCTGCTCGTAATGATGGCATACCACCAGACTTACTGAAGTACGATAGAAGCACCCTAGCCAAACCCATATTTGAACTTCTTTCCCGTGTGTGGGATGAAGAAAAAGTCCCTAGTGAATGGTCGAAGGCAGTAATTGTAAAACTCTTCAAAAAGGGACAAAAGACTAAGTGTGATAATTGGAGAGGTATTGCTTTACATTCTGTTGGCAGCAAAGTCCTGTGCCAAAAAATTCTGAACAGGATTCAAAGTAAAGTGGAGAAAGTTATGAGAGATGAGCAGCACGGATTCCGCCAGAATAGATCATGTTGTGACCTGATAATTAGCCTGAGAGTCCTGCTGGATGAATCCAATGAATGGCAAGTTCAGCTACTTATAGTATTTATAGATTTTCTCAAAGCCTTCGACTCGATACATCGCAGAACCATGTTGAAGACTCTAGTGCATTATGGAATTCCGACCAAAATTGTAAGTATAATTAAAGCGCTATACCATGATATCATATGCGCAGTACAGACAGAGGGTGGCCTAATGGAGTGGTTTTCTGTTCAGTCAGGTGTAAGGCAGGGCTGCATTCTATCACCATTACTGTTTGCCATAGTGATAGATTTTGTTCTCCGTGGATACAGTTTTAGTGGCGGTCTACAATTAAATCCACTGAGAGAACTCAATGATGGTGATTTTGCTGACGATGTTGCGCTTATTACCCACGACCCAGAAGATATGCAACGCAACATTAATGAACTCGGTCGTATGGCAAATGCTGTCGGACTCTCCATAAATGCTAACAAGGCCAAATCAATGTCGAATGCAGTCATACCTGACTTAGCCGAAGGACTTTTGGTTAACAACGAGGAAATTGAGGAAGTGAGAGAGTTCAAGTATCTCGGCAGCATTCTTACGCAAGATGCCAATTCCGAAAGAGAAATTCTGTGCCGAATAACATTGGCTGGGTCTGCTTTCAGCTACCTTAGAAATGTTTGGAGAAATAAAAAATATTCCCAGAAGTTAAAGCTTAAAATTTATAATAGCAATGTGGTCTCTGTCCTTATCTACGGCTACGAAACTTGGAGCATCACTGCTCAACTAGAACAACGACTCCAGGCATTCGACAATAATTGCCTAAGGTCTATCGTAAATATACGTTGGACAGAAAGAATACGAAATAATAAAATCTATTGTATGACAAATCATACCCTCTTCCTTGATCTTATTAGAAAGCGGCGATGGATTTATTGGGGGCATATGGTTCGAATGGGGGAAGGAAGGCTGCCGCAAGATGAATGGTGTTGGACACCCCCCCCCCCGGTCGCCGCAAATCAGGGAGACCGAAAATGACCCATGGCAGGTCGCGAATGAAGAAGGCGAAGCGGTCGAGGTCCTCGTTGGAGGATCTATGGTTGAAGGCTCAGGACAGGTCGTCGTGGCGAAACACTGTTGCTGCCTTATGCACCCCCAGGCGTAGGAGGACCTAAGTAAGTAAGTAAGTAACTGCGAATGATGTAAGAACTTTATTGCAATTGGGAAACTGTATTAGAAATGGTTTAATCTCATCAAATAGTTTGTGGTAACAAACTGCAAGTGGGGAGCGACCCGGCTCAATAGCAACCGAAACTCTAGAAAACGAATACCTATTTTGATACCAGTAGTTACATAAAAACAATCAGGATCTTATGGTGATTCAAAATATATAAATTTCATCAAGTTAAGCGTTACCCATCAAAAGTTGAGCTTTTTGGCATCTCTGCATTCAATTAAAAAAAAATGAGATATTATCATTTAAAAATGATAGCTCCCTATCCCCCTTATAGGCAATAACATACAACTTTTTTATAAATCATATTTTTGGGGTCACTTCCGTTTCAATCTTCTCCCCAACCTTGTACAATGTCTATAGACAGAGCCTGAGATTTTTTGCCTTATTTTCCAAAAAGCGAGAAACACCCCCTAAACGTCATATAATCTTAATGAAAATTACACCATCAGGTTCAGCGTATCAGGTAACACTATGTGTTATTGTATTTGTTATTGGGAAGTATAGAGCAGTAGAGGGGGATGCCAGCCCGGCCATCACAAGACCACAAGAATATTTCTGCTACCAGTACAAGATCGAGGGGTTTGAATACCATCAGTACAAGATCACAGGGGTTTGAATACTACCAGTACAAGATCACAGCCAATCAGAGGGCTAGAATACTGCCAGTACAAGATCACTTGCCTATTTGTAGGCTAATCAGAGGGCTAAAATACGACCAGTAAAAGACCACAAACTCATTGAACCCGACCTGGTGTTACTTCAGACAAAATTTCTGTGAACTGTTAGCTTTAAGTTTACGTAATTTCTTTGTCGTAATAAAAGTACGGTATTATCTGTTATGACAAAATTTCACCTCTTGACCATTCATTATAATGTCTGTGCTTCAAACCTGAGATAATAGTTTGTTTGAGACCATTGATGAACAAACACCAGATAAAATGGATGATATTGATTTTATTGCTATTCAAATTTGTAACGTAAGTTTTCATTTATAATTATTAATTGTGATATTATAATTATTAATTAATAATATATTATAATTATTATAATTATAATTCATTATTATAATAATATAATTATTAATTATTATTATTATTAATTGCATGGTAAATTTTTACCAAATCATATTATTGACTTACGAACAAAGTGGATATACAACTCGATGTCATTTTATGCTCCTTTCGAATACAATAATAATTTTTTGTCGGAAGGGAATTTTAGCCCCCCCCCCTCTCCTATATATAACAATTCAGGGTATATATTTTTACATTAGGGGGGTGGGGTTGCATGTAACCCAGCTAGCTATTAGTAGAGTAGTAACTTATACTTTGCGTACCGCCATAGCAATCTTTATGTTAGCTTATACTTTGCGTACCGCCATAGCAATCTTTATGTTATTTGCGTACGCCTCTACACCTATTCAAAGAGATTCAGAACTCCCTCACATGGCCTTATAGCAAGGACTGGTTTGGTGGGTATAATCTGGTTTGGTGGGTATAGTCTGGTTTGGTGGGTATAGTCTGGTTTAGTTTTTCAAAGAGTGAGTATTTGACATTTTTGCAAAAAGGGATAAGGAATTCGCAAATTGGACACTATGAAGGATAGTAATTAATGTTTTGAATAATAGGAGTGTGAATGATTAGTGATTGGATTGTATGAAGGTGGAGAAAAAAAAAGGATTAAACTTATTAGCAGCTAAGTTAACACCGAATGGTCTGTTAACTCTTTTAATTTGTTATAAATTTGAAACAATATCAGTCTATTAAAATGGCTAATGACGATAGAATGACATTGTGAGTTGACCTAGCTTTACCTCTCCGATGTGTCAATTTTGGAGGGAAAATAAAAAATACTCAGAATCGAAAATAAATGGGATCTGCCTCAAGGGGAAGGCTCAGAGGCCCCTCGTTCCTCCATTTCTGAGGGCAGGAAAGGGGGGGTAAATTGGGAAGGGAAAACAAAAAAGGATCGCATGATAAGATAAAGAGAGTGGACCTCCACGGCAAGGCTCAGAGACTCCTCCGGCGACCATATGTGAGGGAAGAAAAGGAGTCAGTTTCGGAGGGAAAACCAAAAATAATAAAAATTGTAAAAATAGGGGAGCTGCCTCAAGAGAAAAGCTCAGAGGCCCTTGGTTCCCCCATTTCTGAGGGCCGGGGGGGGGGGGTTGGTCAATTTTGGAGGGAAAACCAAAAATACTCAGAATCGAAAATAAATGGGATCTGCCTCAACGGCACTGCGCAGAGGCTCCTCCTTCCTCCATTTCTGAGAGCAGGGGAGAGGTTAATTTTTGAGGTAAAAACAAAAGGACTCAGAATCGAAAATAAATGGGATCTGCCTCAAGGGGAAGGCTCAGAGGCCCTTCGTTCCCCCATTTCTGAGGGCAGGGGGGGTAAATTTTTGAGGGAAAACAAAAAATACTCAGAATCGTCAATAAATGGGATCTGCCTCAAGGGGAAGGCTCAGAGGCCCTTCGTTCCCCCATTTCTGAGGGCAGGGGGGGTTCATTTTGGAGGGAAAACCAAAAATACTCAGAACCGAAAATAAATGGGATCTGCCTCACGGGGAAGGCTCAGTGGCCCGTCGTTCCACCATTTCTGAGGGCAGGGGAGGGGGGTCAATTTTGGAGGGAAAACCAAAAATACTCAGAATTGAAAATAAATGCGATCCGCCTCAAGGGGAAGTCTCAGAAGCCCTTCGTTCCCCCATTTCTGAGGGCAGGGGAGGGGGGGTCAATTTGGGACGGAAAACCAAAAATAATTCTTGACTTGGTGTCAATTAAAAACGAAATTTTTATGTTAAATAATTATTTCTCACATCTGTTAAAATAGCTTGACGAGGCTTTAGAGAATCTGTTGACTCAGTCCGTGTGGTTTTTCTTTACATAGTGCCCATTAAAAACGAATATTGTGTGTTAAAAAATTAGTTCTTGTATCTTTTAAAAGATCTTTAAGGGGTTTGAGAGAATCGGTTGGCTGATTCCGTATGGTTTTTCTTTACTTGGTGCCCATTAAAAACGAAATTTTTGTGTTAAATAAGTAGTTCTTGTATCTTTTAAAAGAGCTTTACGGGGTTTGAGAGACTCTGTTGCGTGATTCCGTGTGGTTTAATCTTTACTTGGTGCCCATTAAAAACAAAATTTTTGTGTTAAATAAGTAGTTCTTGTATCTTTTAAAAGAGCTTTACGGGGTTTGAGAGACTCTGTTGCCTGATACCGAGTGGTTTTTATTTACTTGTTGCCCATTAAAAACGAAATTTTTGTGTTAAATAAGTAGTTATTGTATCTTTTAAAAGAGCTTTACGGAGTTTAAGAGACTCGGTTGCATTGCATTTTCCATAATGTTCTTACAAGAAACTAGAGTTTACGGCCGAAAGTCCTTATTACCTCAGATTTTATAGAAATGGTTTTATTTTTCGATCTGAAAATAGACTAAAGTTTCAGATTTGAACCAGAGAATTGTATTTTCCTTAATTTTCTTACATCTTTGGAAATCATTAACGATAACAAACATGTTTTCGACCAGATGGGTTTTTTAAAACACATTCAGCATGGCGTGCGCTATTTTTTTTTATCATGAACCCTTTAGAGACCAATTTGATAGCGGGTGTTTACAACTAAGGGGGAAACTGGCCCGACCAAAGAGTATTTATATTCTTGTCATTTTTCGTTCCCAAAATTTTTCACAGCGTGTTCTTACAACTACGGGGAAACTGGCCCGACCAAAGCTTATTTATATTATTGTCACTTTTAGTTCCCCCAATTTTTCAAAGTGGGTGTTTACAACTAAAAGTACTGGCCGAAGTAGGTATTAGTGAAGTTATAGTGGAGCGCGAGTTGCTAGTGAAAAACCCGTGTGGATGAGTTGAAATAAAAATTTTAATGAGAAATGACTAGAAAGTGGTTTGAGGAAGATGAGTTGATTGGCAAAAGGAGGTATTAGCGAAGTTATAGTGGAGGGCGATTTGCTAGCGAAAAACCCATGTGGATGAGTTGAAATAAATTTTTTTAACAAGAAATGACTGAAAAGTGTTTAATTTGCAGAAGGATGTATTAGCGAAGTTATAGTGGAGAGCGAGTTGCTAGCGTAAAACCCGTGTGAATGAGTTGAAATAAAAAAAAATTAACAATAAATGACTGAAAAGGGTTTTGGGGGAGATGGGTTGATTGGCAGAAGGATGTATTAGCGTAGTTATAGTGGAGGGCGAGATGCTAGCGAAAAACCCGTATGGATGAGTTGAAATAAAAAAATTTAACAAGAAATGGCTGAAAAGTGTTTTGGGGGAGATGGGTTGATTGGCAGAAGGATGTATTAGCGAAGTTATAGTGGAGGGCAAGTTGCTAGCGTAAAATCTAAGCTTAATAAGAGTGGCGCGCCACTCTAAGTGAACCTAGATCAACCCAACTTTTTGGATATCTCTCTCACTATGACTCTGTTTGTGTGTCGTCTCTGCGCGTGTGTCGTCTCTATGTGTGTGTCGTCTCTGTGGGTGTGTCGTCTCTGTTTTTATGTCTTCTCTGTATGTTTGTCGTCTCTGTGTGTGTGTCGTCTCTTTGTGTGTTTTGTATCGGTGTGTGTGTGTCATTTCTTTGTGTGTGCTGTCTCTGTGTGCGTGTCGTCTCTGTGTGTGTGTGTGTGTGTCGTCTCTCTCTCTATGTGTCTCGTCTCTGTGTGTTTGTCATCTCTGTGCGTGTGTCGTCTCTATGTGTAAGTCATCACTTTGGGTTGGTCGTCTCTATGTGTGTGTGTCGTCTCTCTGTGTGTGTGTGTTGTCTCTGTGTTTATGTGTGTGTGTGTCTCGTCTCTGTGTGGGTGTTGTCTCTCTGTGTGTGTGTGTGTGTATGTTGTCTCTGTGTGTGTGTCGTCTCTCTGCGTGTTTCGTCTCTGTGTGTGTGTGTGTCTTCTCTGTGTGTGTGTCGTCCCTGTGTGTGTGTCTTCTCTGTGCATGTATCTTCTCTCTGTGTGTTGTCGTATCTGTGTGTGTGTAGTCTCTGTGCGTGTTTCATCTCTATGTGTGTGTATTCTTTGTGGGTGTGTCGTCTTTGTGTTTTTGTTGTCTCTGTGCTTGTTGTCTTTGTGTGTGTGTCCTCTCTGTGCGTGTATCGTCTCTATTTGTGTTTCATTTCTGTGTGTGTGTGTGTGTCCTCTCTTTGTGTGTGTGTGTGTGTGTCGTCTCTATGTGTGCTTTGTCATTTCTATGTGCGTGTGTGTCTCTTCTCTCTGTGTGTGTGTCATCACTCTGTGTGTGTCGTCTATGTGAAAGTGTGTGTGTGTGTGTCGTCTCTGTGAGTGTGTCTTCTCTGTGTGTGTAGCAGTGTTATCCTTAAAGAATGAGTCTATAACCTGTACCTGTACTAAAGCTGAATTAGGACCCTATTTGCTACTATTATGCCTAAAGTTCTTGTGTTTCTACCAACGTTTCATCGGTCCAGCTAGATTTTTTCTTACGTTTTATCTTTTATTTTATTCTTTTAATTCATGGTAATTTCCTGTTAAGCATAGACCTGCCAGGATACGTTTCTTATCTTAATAAAAAGTGGTGTTTTTAAACTTCTGTAATTGCGTCTTAATATTTTTACTAGATTTTAAGTTGACTTAATTAGAAAGCGTCACCACAATACTTCCTATTTTAAGAAGATTTGTCCCAGCTCTCAATATTTCATTTTTAAAACAACTTAATTTTGTACCTAGTTACATGCTGTCATCTTTTGGGTCATTCTGTGCATATACCCTCAATAGGTTTCCTTAGGGTTATCGCTATGGTCAAATATATGCCATGTCCTTTTTTGTCCAAGGATATCAATTTTGAAATTTATCCTTGTTTCTCTTTTTCTCTGTCTCTAAGACTGTAAAATTCTCTTTTCACCCTCATTCTAATATGCATCTTCTGTTTTAGCTTGACCCCTAGTAGCTTAAGCATTAAATTAGTGGTTCTGCTTAAATTAGATTTAAATGCATATTCTAAACGTCTATTAATCATTTGAGATTAAATTTAATTCCCTTTAATAATCTAATTTATCTCGGTGATATGGTTGATTTACTGTTTATTTTTCAGGGTTAGAAATGCCTTGGATAAGTTATACATAAGAATTTTGGTTTTAAATTTTTACATATTTTTCAAGCACAAGGAATTTTTACATACTTTGAATAATATACAGCCAATTAGGCTACGTAGCAGATTTTCTAGGCCTAATATAAGTTCTGATTTTATCTCACTTTATGAAGAACTTGTAGTAAAGTCTTTAATACTGCATACAGTTTCCAAAATATTAGTTGACCAGTTATGGTTTGGTGTCTGATAGTGTGAGCTGTTGGTATCAGGATGCAATTGATCTTGGTTTGAAATTTGCTACTTTCCAAAAATTAGTCATAAATGACTGAGAAATGGATCCGAAAGGATGTCACAAAAAGTGATTTCCAAAAAAACTAAGTCTCTATCTAAAATAAATATTCACGTTAGAATACATATAAGCATAAAGTGTTACATATATAGTAAAAGAAATATTCAATTTTTTAAAGGTTAATTATTTTAATTACTTTTCTCTCTTTTTACTCTAAACATAATATGCCGCTTAAATAGAAACATAATGTTTCTTGCTGGTGATTTGTTTCATCATCCTTTTCAAACTTAATACTACACGGATTATTTCATAATGAAAATATTTATACGTTGACTCAAAGTCAAACATTTATATATAATTTTAAATCACTAGTTAAAGCTCAAAGTAAATTAAAACATAGCATATACACAAGCATTGTGTAATAAACCTACCCAAGCATTGTTAAGTAACAAAACCTCGATACAACATTTATCAAAAAATACATTTGGTTAAAGTTTTAAAGGTTGTTTTAAAACACTATATAGTAATTTAACTATACACAAAGCATTTTTCTCAAAGTAGATTTCTCACAAAGCAACATTAAAATGTGGTATAACTCTTTTTTTCAATTAGTAAAACACTCAAATTACTAACTTATTTACAATGAAAAGTATTATTGCTGATATAGCCAAAAAAAATTTGCTCCATTGTTTATCATAAATTTCTCTTTTACTTTAATATTTATGAACTCATAGTGCCAATCGAATTGTCTGCGATTGTAGATAACGCTTTTTTTGCAAGAATTAGTTTCTTTGAGATCGATTATGGTTTTGAGCAGACAGGGGTTTCTACATTCTTCCCTCCGAAGGTTTCATATTTCTTATAATACCAATATTTAAAAACATATATAATCAATCCTATAATCACGAAAGCAGTTTTGAAATATTCCCAAGTTGAGTCTAATAAGCCTTTATAATAAGTGGTTCTTTCTATTTCTGTCTAGGTAAGTCTTTTTTTTCCGGAGAGCAATTTATTGTTCACTTCTTAGTAACACGAGTTTGCAAATATACTTACAGTTCTATGCGTTATTATACGCTAAAAAAACTCATGCTACGTCTATGTGCTACGTACAACGCGTGCTCAAGGGTTGTCAAAAACCCGAGACCAGTTTTTTTTCTGCATAATACTAGGTTTAACTGTAATAATTCACATATTCAAGGGTTATCCTTTTCTAGAAAAATATATATATATATCATTTTTTTTTTCTATTATATTCAACAATAGCTAAATTTGTAGCTTTAGAATCAGTTTTGAAAATCTTGAGATGCATTTTTCTGACTTTTTACCTTCTTGTTGTGCCCTCACCTCAATAATATCTATTTGATGCTTGGTCACCATAGATAAGTGTCTGGTAGGTTGAACAGCACTTTTGCTTGTGATTCTGTTGAAGATAATAGGTTTATTAAGAACATATAAACACAACAATCTATTATGTATAGCTACACTCTTTATTTGTAGCTACAATCTTCTCATAGGCTCTTCCCTTTAGTAAAAAGGTGGTTCTTTCCCAAGGAATATATCCTTATCTCCATATTTCTTCATTTTTTTACGTGTGGTAGTTTTTTTTAAGACATATAAGCAAACATAACTGTTTTTGCTTTAAACTCCATACTTTAAGCGGTCCTGCCTTAAATTTTGACTTCAACTTGTGTCCTTTTTTCATCCAATTTCTTTTACTTCACTTCTGTTTGGCTATACTTTTAACTCTAACCCTTTTTTTTATTTTTTTTTTGATTATATACTTCAATGAAGCCTAAGGGTTTTTTTTCAAGTCTTTTTCAGCTTTTTCAGTACTATAGTCCTTTTCTAAGCCTATATTTATAAGTTTCCTGTTTTATTCATTAGATTTTTAGAGAAAATGTTCCTTATGTTTCCTTTATGTTCCCAACGCTCCTCCATGTTTTAAGGGATGGAGAGTTGTCTATTATCACAACCTGTATTTTTTTTTGGTTTTCTGTCCAAAACTGTTAATTTAGTCTTTTAAAAACACTGGATATTCCAGTTGATTTTTAGAGAACTTTTAGTTAGGTTTTTGCGCGACATAATTGCCTTAATCGGGACAGGATTTACTTCAATTCAACAGCATTAGGAATGGTCAAATGAAAGCTACATTTTTGTATAAGCACATATAAAGACAATACATGTCACGAACAGTTTGCACACATACGGCAATTAATGTGCATCCTTATCGTATAATACTGTATTAAATTAGCAGCTTGTTTACTTATTAAAGGCCTTTCCAGTTTAAAAGTTTTTATTTTAAATAATAATTTGTCCTATTGAAATGCAATTCTGGCGATGATCTGGTTTTGAATGTTTTTTAAGCTATAATATTTATAACTATAATTTTGATCTTAATTAATACGTCTATAAAATTCTAAAATATTTGGGAAATTTAATGAAGGATCTAATCTCTTTAAAGCGAGAATATTCTTATAATAACGACTAATTGGATCAAAATGAGAAGCCTTCTGTTCATTTTGAATTGTTCGTTTCCGTGTCAATGTGGTAGTTTATAGTTTTGTGCTTAAATAAGTGAGTTTTTTTCCACACTTAGTTCCCGACTTGTGAGTATGGCTGAGGGAATTTGGGTTAGAGTTTAATTTAATCTCTGCCCTGTTCGCAGCTGTCTTGATCTGTTGGTGAAATTCTCCGTTTTGTGTCAACTTCTGTCTTTGTATTAATGAAGTTATTTTTGGATACTTTTATTTATTTAAGGATATAACGATTTTTCATCCTTTTTTGTAAGTTTTATCATAGCTTTTTTCCACTTATTTTTCCTATTTTGTCTGTTCGACTAAACTGTACTGATTTATAATTAGACTAGACTTGAGAATGGTTCTTCATTGAGTAACCGTAAGAGCGGACAAGAATTATCAATATTAGCTATCCCAAAACGATGCATTGTCTTCTCTGTTTGTCCTACTGTGGGCTTATATGCTATGTAAACAAGCATAGCTGTTTTCATACACTGGTAGCTTTACATTTGTATGGCTCAAAAGCAGCCATGGTTTAACATTCAAATTTGAACTTTTTTCTGACTCATTTCGCGCAGCTAGTTCAGAATTTAAACTTTTTCTAACACCATTATTCAAATGAAGATCCTCTGTGTAGGGAAAGGAGGCCGTTTTAAGACCTATCCCCGTGCCTCCTTTTTCTGTGATTGTAGGTTTCTCCAACAAAATTTCTTGCCTTATGCAGACTTGCCATCACAGCTGGGTAACAATTCTTTTTTTTTGCTTCCTTCGGTGACTTTTCCTAAACTTCCACATTAATTTTCTTACTTATAAGGTGACTTTTCTCTTTTCTTCCATCCCTTTCCTCAAGTACTTTAATTATATATTATGTATCTTTATCTTTCCTTTGCTTGTGATGTTACACAACTAACCTAGTATTCGGGTTAGCTTTAACAAAGGTAATTTCAATGCTTACTACGTCGTAAAATGCCATATTTTTGAAGCGTCTCTACTCCTAAAAACACTCGGAAATGGCAGCTTCTAACCTGTAATTGTTCGGACCGCAATTTATGTGTTTCCTTATCTAAATTGTAGCAGTGTTATCCTTAAACAATAATTCTATAGCCTGTACTTGTAGCAAAGCTGAATTAGGACCCTATTTAATACTATTATGCCTAAAATTCTTCTGTTTTTACCAACTTTTCATTGATCCAGCTAGATTTTTTTTTATTTACGTATTATCTTTTATTTTATTCTTTTAATTCGCGATACAAATACATTGTTATTTAGTGATATACGGCCCTACTACATTGCATTTATTACTTACTCTAGAAAAATTTGATGATTATACGTTTACTTCTAATATTTATAATAAGATTACAGCTAGCTTATACATTTAGTCGACTTAATGTAAACTCTTGCTGCCTTTCTTATTAATATTTATTCCTGTCAAATTTTTTATTTTCTTAAGAACCCCCCCCCCTAAATTATTTATTTTCAATATACATATTGAAAGAATTGCCTTTTAATGCTGATTCTAAATATGTATATTTCAATTAGTTTCACTACACCCATTAGAAGTTACGAGACAATAATTAATTTATGTTATTAAACGTAATTTTGACGTTATTAACTTACCGATTAAAGGAAGAAAAAAATATAGATATCTCTTTAGAGGCTCTTTACTCGTTTTCTTGTTCCTAGGTTATCATTATTTTATTCAAATACTAATCACCTGGGGGGAGCACTAGTTCTCCCTTTTTCTGTTTCTTGATCTAAATTTTGGATTCCAAATTTTTTTTTCTCTTCTTTATAATATTGAGAAGTTTTTCCGTGGTCTCTATAATGTGGTTTACAAGGTTCCAAATTCGAGCGTGGTTTTGTTGCTTCGTCTGATGTCTTTAGCGTCCGTTACTCATGACGTTTGGCCTTTTTCATTAGGGATGTAGCTACTTGTGCTGCTGAAAAAGGAATCTGGTTTCTTTACTTTTCTCCATAATCTATCTCTTAAGGAGGTTTTTCTAAACGATGGCCCAAGTTTAGTTATATTTGTTTCTGTAGAAGAATTATCGCTTTAACATTCTGTTAGCTTACGTCTGGTAGATGGCGTTTAATCCAAAAGCCTTTTTTGTGATAAGACTGTAGGGGAGTCTAGCGTATGAAAATCAGATAATTCTTTGCTTTCTTCCAATTCTTTTTCCTCTTTGGATTTAACCTCTGGTTTATTATGTCTTAAACCAGTAGGTTGTGTTTGAGGCTCTTCTCTATCGCTTTCATTAATAGCATCCGATGAGCATTCAATTTTTCCCTTCTTCTCTTATTTGTTGTGGATATTTTGTAGCCAAGACTGGGCTAAATATTCCTTCTACTTTTCCCAACTCTTGTGGTCGTTAAATAGGTAAAAGAATTCATTTGGCCTTCTGATATATACTTGTTCTATTGTTTTATCTGTGTTTATGCTTGAGGGAGTGGGCCTTGATTTCCAAAGTTTTGAGAAAAATCCTTTTTTCATCTTATTAAGATGCAAAATATCGTCCTTTCCGTTACACTGATATTTAAGGACGCAGGTCAGGGTATTTGGTTGAAATTTTTCGATTCTATAAGGCCTTTTCCGTCCCATTTCGGTGTTAACTTTTTTGTCCCTTCTATATTGTTTTGTATGCATAGACCAAGTCTCCTAAACAACAATTTGTCTTATTTTTGCTTTTTCTGTCATATTTTTCTTTTTGTTCGGTTTTAGTATCTTCCAAATTGTCTTTAATCTGTTCCATAGCTTTTTTTATTCGCATAACCATTTCTTGTCTATATTGTTCCAGGTAGTAACACGTTATATCACTTTGTATTTCATTCAAACAATTTTTGGGTTCTCTTAGATGCTGTACAAAAGTGGTGTGTCTTAAAAAGAACGTGAACAAGCTGTATTAACTGCAAAAACTAAGCATGATATGTGGCCGTTCCAATTGTCATTTTACTCCCTTGCTCGTATCCCCAGCAAGTAAGCTAATTCCCTATGTTTGCGTTCAACTTTTACATTAGCTGACGCCATGTAAGAGGAGGTAAACCAACGCTTTATGTCCAAATATTCCGAAATTTCTTCTAATAATTTGGCTCTAAAACATGGCCCATTGTCACTAAGTAAATTTATAGGGAAAAATCCCTTGTTCCAAAAATAGCCGGTTGACTAAAACTTTCACAATGGTTTTTGCTTTTTCGTCTTTAATTGGGAAAGCGTATAAATATGAGTTGAAATGGTCAACTATGGTTAGCAAACCCCTGTTTCCTTTCCTAGAAACTGGTAAACTTCCTCCTGACCTTCAAATGTTTATAGACATTAATTATTCTACCCCTGAAGGGGTGGGGTATTGACCCAATTCGGCCCTAGGGGTCTTTGGTGGCGACTTTTGTTTGGCACACTCTGTGCAGCTTTGTATAAAAGTTTTTACTTTTGAGTAAATTTTTGGAAAATAAAATTTCCTTTAATCCTTCCAATAGTTTTCACTTCTATCATGTGACAGCCACTAGTTGCGTGTGCCATCTGTAAAATTTCTCCTTCCAGCGATTTTGGAATTACTGGAGTAATTTTTAAGTCATTTTTTCTATATTCTTGTGGTGCTCTGTAATATCTTATCAAAAGATTTTTATTTTCATCTAGATCAAAATTATCTAAGTCCTTCAAAAAATGTTTGAAGTGTTCCGGCAGTTCTGTTCCTTTTGATAAAAAGGATTTCATGGCTGAACAAAAATCATCTTTATCTCGATGACTTAAAATACTTCCATTAGATAGTATTTCCATCCTTTGAAGTTTGTGTTGGAGGGCTGTTGGCAAATTTCCTTCCGTCTCTGGATTTACTGACAAATATCCTGGTAAATTGTTTGTACGGTCCTTTATATATATTGGGGTATATGAATATGCTTGCAGGCGTAGTATCCATCGTGTCAACCGCGCTGAAGTATTTTGCATCATATGTAACCAAATTAATGATTTTAGGTCTACGCGTAAAATGAATTTTTTTTTCCAAGCAAAAATTGGTGAAAATATTCTGTAAAAACTACAACTGCTAGGCATTCTCTTTCAACCGTTGAATATTTTCTTTCCACCTCTGTCAGTGACCTGCTGGCGAATTGTACTATTGATTCTACTCCTTCCGAATTTATGTTTAATAATATAACCCCAATTCCATACCCCGAAGCATCTGTTTGTAAACAGAGGCCTTGTGACAAATCTGGTAGTTTAAGTATTGGCGCCTGTAATAATTGCCTTTTTATTTCATTCAGCGCTTGTATTGCGTCCGATGGTTATTCAAATTTGCCTGATTTTTTCAAAAGGTTTGTCAAACGTTATGCTATTGTCGCATAATTTTTAATATATCGTCAGAAATAACTGAAAAAACCACAAACTGATCTGCAGTGTTTTTGATCTTTTGGTGGCTGTAATTTTTCTATGACCGTAAATTTTTCTGAATTTGGCGAACTAGTTCCTTGGTTTATCAGATGTTCAAGAAAAAATAGTTTTGGTACTACTATTTTTATCTTTTCTGGTTTTAATTTTAAGTCGACTTTTTCAAATTTTTACAGTATTTTTTTAAGTCGACTAAATGGACTTCCAGGTTTTCAGTAAACAAAGTTACATCATTTAAGTAAGCCAATGTATCTTTTTTTCTTTCAGGTTCTTTATCTTTTAGCACCAGATTTATTACCAGATTTATTTACGACCTAAAAAGTTTGGACTAAATGATAAGCCAAAAGGCACACGTTTAAGTGTAGACGTTCTTCCATCATCTATGATTACTGTTGCCTTGTGCTTTGTTTCTGGATCTAAGGCTATTTGCCAATATCCTGCTATTAAGTCAAAACTAAAGTAGTATTTTGTGCCTCCCATCGAATCTAATATCGTATCAATTCGTGATAATTTCATAACATCTTTCACCGTGACTGCATTTAGCGCTCTAAAATCTGTGCATAATCTCCAGGTATTATCTTTTTTTCTGACAATTACTATTGGAAAACACCAATCGCTAACACTCTTTAATTATACCCTGTTCTACCATTTCCTTTATTTGGTCGTCCAGCCATGGTTTTAAATGATAAGGTGTTTTATACGGTGATTTTTTAATTGGAGGGCCCTGTGTTGGTATTTTGTGCCTGAATAAGTGAGTTAATCCGTAATCTGCTTTATGTCTTGCTAATGTCCATCTCAAATCCCAAAGAATATTTCCCACCCGGGTTTTTTTGTTTTCCGGTCAATGATTTAAATCAAATTGTTGCAAAAAGTCAGTTTTTGTCATTCCATACCTTTGTTGTGGCTGTAGTTTCGACGATGTTTGTTTGTGGCTAGTGAAATTTGCGCTTAATTCTGGGCTGCTTAGAGATTTTATTTCTGAATTTGAAATCTTTTCCACCAATCCAAGCCCTATTTGGTTCAGCTTTACTTTGTTATTACTTATATTTGATAATTTCAAATATATGATACCATTTTCAATTTTAATAACTGGATTTTCCACCAAAATCGTGGGTTATTCAAAGAGGGCGTATCCCCCTATCATGGCATCCATTGTTTTAACCTTTCCTTCTTTTTTATTTAATGTCGCCAGCACTTGACCTGTTCTTCCCCCTTCTGTTGTGATTTTCCCGTGTATTTTTAAGTTATAATTAAAATCATCACTCTCTTCATCTGTTGTTACGCAAATTTGCCTATCAATTTCGTTTGGCTGGCTTATGGTTATTGTATCAGTTAGGGGTTCCCATACGATCCAATATTTCCTTATAGCGTCTACTCCTAGAATACAAGGAAATGGTAGCTGCTTACATATTATCACCGTTACTGTTATTTCTTTATCCCCTGTGCTAAATTTCTAATGGACATTCCCCCAAAATTGTCAGCTTTTGACCTGTTACTGATGTAAGGGTATTCTGGCATCTGCTTACGTGATTTTTGACACTAAGAGGAAACCTCTTGAAAACTTTCTCTCAAATTAATGATTTAGACGCCCCCGTATCCAGTAAACATAGTAAATTTGGGAAACACTTAATTTTAAAACAACGCAAAATCGGTAGACTATTATTTTTGCATTTGTATCAAAACACTCTAAACTATAAAGGGGTCTTTGTAAGGATTCAGCTCTGTCGACCCTTACAGGCTGGTTTCTCCGTTTAAATGCCCACTGTTTGACCAAAAGTTTGGGGGTTATCTCAGTTTTCTTCAACGTTGCTATTTTGACCCTGGGTGTTGTTAAACGTTTGCTTTCTAGGCCTAAATTCAGGAATATAATCGGTGTTTGCCAAGTAATATTTGTCCCCTGCCTTCTTATATCTCTCCCCCCCCCCCCCTGCGTTCTGAACTGGTGTCTTGGCTGGTACGTCTGGCCTTCTTTGCATATTCTATGCCAGTAATTTGCCGCATAGTGATTTGGTCTGCTACAATAATAGCAATTAAACTTTCTCTTAAATTGTTTGTTTGTTTCTTTGTTACTTCTAAATATTCTTGATCTGTCATTGTTGGTTCTCCAATTCCCTGTCTTTGGTGGGGATGGGTGCCCATATTTTCTATAGTTATTAGGTGCTAATATCACAAGGTCGTGGAATCTTTCAGCTATTTCCCTAGACGGTGACCTTCTGCCTCCGTCGCGCCTTTTTGGTTCACGATTTGGCCCCTCAAAGCTCACCCTTTTCTGTCTCCTTTCATATTTTACACTTTCTTGGGCTCCTGTGTTATTTATTGACATCTGATCCAACTTTTTCATTGCCTCGTCAATTTTTATCTCGGTTTCTACTAAGATAATAGCCTGCTCTAGATTTTCAGGTTTCCGTGATAATATTAATCTTAATAGCTTTTTTGGTATCCCTTGCGTAAAAGTATGTAATTTTACTTTCTGTACTGTCTCTTCATTTCCGCCCTTCTCTAACTGTAAACATACAGATCGACAAATTTTGTCTACACATTCCCTAGTACTAGTTGAGGCTTTGAATGTAACTACATCTGTTCTTAGTCTCTCGGACACACTTGTTTCTAAGATCCTTGTTTTAAAAGATTCAATTTGAGTGCTAGTGTCCATGGGTTCTTTTTCCTTAATCGTCTCAAAGTATTTAAGCGTGCTTCCCTTTAATCTAGCAGTGACCAATAGCTCTTTGACCTTATCGTCAAATGACTGAGTAAGTTCGTCGAAAAAACAAGGTGTGCTAGAGAGTGACTTACCTTGGTTGAGTCCTAAAACCATACAAATTTTAGATAATTTTAGTCGTGAGTTAAATGAGAACCCTTCCCCCACAGATTTAAGGAATATAACCCTATTTCAACTGAATTTAATTGAAGAACAAAATAAATTCGCTTGCACTGATTTACATAGTCCTAACACACTAGAGGCTCTGTTAAGTAAACTGGGAGATTTCACTCCATACACCAGCCCTATTGTTGAACAAAGTGGGGGAGTGGGAGTAGGTAGAGATCAATCCGTTCTAATTTATAAAGAAAATAGACACTTATTTTCAAAGTGTATAAATCACCCTAATTTTTAAAAAAAGTCAAAAATTGAATTATTAGCTACTATATTTTTAAATCATTTAAAACATAAGCATTAAAACAAAAAAACACACTTACTGTAGTAGTAGCAAAAGCAATAGCAATCACACTATGTGTGTGCGTGTAGTGGCATTTGGTTAGTTCACTGTGCCACTAACCACTCTATATATATCCTAAAAGATTCAGTTCAATAGCCACCCAATATGTATTACTGATATATCATATTTACAATCTAAAGAGGATTTATAGGTTCTGATTTTGTTCAACATTTCCTAAAAATCTCATCTTAATACTCTTTATCTGTTTTGGAAAAATTCGGGATCTTACTTGGTTTGGAAGGGATAGTGTAACCCCTTCATGCCGTCTCCTGAAAATAGCTTAATTTTCAAAGTGTATAAACCACCCTATTTTTTCTAAAGTCGAAAATTGGATTAATAGCAACCTATATTTTCTAATCATTTAAAGCATAAGCATTAAAATAAATTAAAAACAAAAAACACACTTACGGTAGCAGAAGCACAAGCAGTAGTAATAATACTATCTGTATGCGTATAGTGACATTTGGTTAGTTCAATTTTCCCCCCTAACCATTATATATATATCCTGAAGGTTTCAATTAAATAGCCACCTCATACCAAAAAGGGAGAATTTACCGTTGTTGACTGCTAGTCTATTTACAAGAAATATCGGTAAATTTAAAACTTACATTATTTGTTTTTTAAAAGTTATTCTCCCTCCAACGAAGATAACTATTCTGTTCATGTACTATCGGTTATTTGATCTAAAACCGAAATAAGTTGAAATGGAGTTTCTTTTGCAGACGTTAACCATTATTAGATGCATTAAAGAAATTATGTTTCTAAATAAAGAATTAAGTAGGGATACATTTTATTGTTAGTTTAGGCTAGGCTATACAGCCCCTATTATAAAGCCTTGGAAATGTTATAAACTCTAGAAATATAGGCATGAAAGCAAGTTCTCACTATATAGACCTATAATTAGATAGAAAAATCTCTATAACATACAGTTTATAGGCCTAAAATTTATACCAAACGACATATTCAAAAGCTAGCCTAGTAGAAAATATTTTAATGTCTTCAGAGAAAAATGCTAGGTGGGTTACATTTAACATACGCTTTATATATACGCTTACATTTAACAAACCCACCCCCATAATGTGCAAATATATACCCTGAATTGGTATATATAGGGGGGGGAGAGGGTAAAATTCATTTCCAACGAAAAATCCTTACTTATTTGGAAAGAGCATAAAAAAAGGCATCGAGTAGTATATCCACTTTATTCGTAAGTCAATAATATGATTTGGTAAAAATTTACCATACAAATTTCACAATTAATTTTTATAAATAAAAACTTACGTTATAAAGTTGCATAGCAATGTCATCAATATCATCTATTCTATCTGATGTTTGTTCATCAATGCTCTCAAACGAACAGTTATCTCAGGTTTGAAGCACAGACAATATAAAGAATGTTCAAGAGGTGAAATTGTGTCATAACAGATAATACGGTACTTTGATTACGACAAAGAAATTACGTAAAATTCAATGTAATAGTTCACAGAAATCTAGTCGGCAGTAACACCAGGTCGGATTCAATGAGCATGTGGTCTTGTACCGGTCGTATTTTAGCCCTCTGTATGGCCTAGAAATAGGCACGTGATCTTGTACCGGCAGTATTCTAGCCCTCTGATTGGATGTGATCTTGTACTGGTAGTATTCAAACCCCTGTGATCTTGTAATGATTGTATTCAAACCCCTTGATCTTGTACTGGTAGTAGAAATAGGCTTGTGGTCTTTTACTGGCTGGGTTGGCACAACCCTCTACACTAGAATTCGTAAATTATAATAAAAAATAGAATAAGTGAAAAAACGATTTTTAGGGATAAGGTTGCGGTGACTCTAAAGCATAAATTAAACAAAAATAAGTTTTCAGCTAAAACTAAGGAGCAACATTTAAACTCAAAACTAACAGAAATTATTACGCATATGATAACTTGCTCAATACCTTTCTCTTCACGCTAAAGATTTTAGCACTTTTTAAAAAGCTGCCTATTCCAATTAAACAGCCCTTGTGTTTCAGAAGTCATTCTTAAAAAGTTGGAACAAGCCCTCAAACTGTATCGTCCTTTTCCATTTTTTTCTCGGTGAAGAAGAATGGAAGGGCCGTAAGAAATATCCCGAATAAGAAAAGACTCAGGTCGTGTCAGACGAAAATAACGAGTTTTAGATCTTACTATATTATTATGATATTAGAAACTTATGATTCAAAATTAAATATCGAAAGGTTCTCTAATGAAAATTGGTTTTGCAGCTTCTTCATTCGTCAGTGATGGTTGTTTACTCATGAGAAGAAAACATAAAATAACATAACTTAAGGCCCTTGGTTTCAGTGGAATTTTTGGTATGTTATTTTTAGTTCTTGCACGGTTTTGATGCATCAACTAAAGACGACAATTTTGATATAATCCCATAGCTGAGATTCAATTCTATCCATCTGCAGAAGTGTATTTTTGAATCTTCGTGTGTATAGTTTTTTAGATTGAAGATACTTTGAAAATTGCTCGAAAAACGTTTAAATAACACAAACTTTCCTTTTTTTCAAGCAAGTCCTGATCCTTCTCTAAGAACAAGTCTAGGTAATTTCATCATTCTGGCATATCGAATGGATAGATCTAAAACTACTGGAACCGGTGATGGAAGTATATGGTCCTTTCAGCAAAAATTACAGCTGCCGGCTTGTTTCACAAGTAGCTATTTTGGAGGGAACCCATACTTTGAAGACTCGAAATGTTCAATGGAGATTAGCTGCAATATTAAAGCTTAAGCAAAGGGTATTAAGTTGAAACTCTTCAAGAAATGTTGAGGTGCAATTTGAACCAAATGAAAACACATTAAGTACATCCAAGTTGTCGAAAAAGCAAACCTACAATACCTCAGGGGCGACTAAAGGTATTAATTTTAAACTCTTGGTGCGTACTGAGGGGGATGTTGAACTAAATGAAAAGACACTCTGTGTGTCCATGTTGCCAAAATAGTGAATCTGCAATGTCAAACGAATGACGAAGAGCATTTTGTTGAAACCTTAAAGGCATATTGAACTAAATCAGAACACTATGTACATTCAAGTTGTCGAAAGGGCAATTCTGCAGTATCCCAGGAATGGCTAAGGGTATTGAGTTGAGTTTTCTTGGAACTTTTGAGGGAGATATTGAACTAAATCAAAACAGTGTAAATGCATCGAACTAGCTTATTAGTCTTTTCTTTATTATTTTTCTCCTTATTGTCTCTCCTTTCTTTACAAGACAATTGGAAAAGATCATGCCTGTAAACAGGAATTATTTCAAATCTCAGGTAAATAATAGGATGATGTTACCTTTAAGCATTATTAGTGATATTGAATTTATTTATATTAATGCCCAAAAATGAAGGATCGTTATTCCCATTATCAATCAATTAAGACAGGCCCCTACAGAAATTAAGACGATCTTTTAGCTGTTGGGAAATCTCGTATTCGCCTCTGTCACTGACATTGAGTCGTTTAAGCATAAAATGTATACTAAACTAAAAAGTTGGTAAAGACATGATTATGCTAACGTTGCACGTTACCTGGGTACAAATAATGTTAATTTGTGTTGCTTAAAGCTTGTCAGTTTTATTTCAAAACTGTTTCAACATGGAATGCTGACGAAAGTATAAATTTATTGCAACTAACTAAACATTGATCGAATTAAAAGTTTAGCTAGGCACGCGCGCTGGAATCTATTCTACAGAGTGGTGATTTGTTGAAATCCCTAGATCAGACGAGTTATAGAAAAACGTGGGTAATCTTAAGTAGTAAGGCATGTATCGATTGAAACCCTACAAGAAAACCTACGCCTGAGGCAGTGTAGTTTCACGGGCACATTGCAAAAAGCATGCAAACCTATAAAGTGGTCAAACATGTTTTGAGAGTATAGTCGAGACTTTATAAGACAATCAGACTAGTTTTTTACTATTGATATCAATTGCACAAGAATATACACTACAGTTTCACGTGCACATTTTAAAAACCTGGCAAACCTATAAAGTGGCCCAACATGTTTTGAGAGTATAGTCGAGATTATATAACACAACCAGTGTGGTTTTTGAGACAATATCCGTTTTTTACGGCCGATCAGAGACAGCGGAGGTTGTTCCATATACGATAACTTGATTGATAATTGGATACTAATAAAAAGGAGTGATTTTCATTCGTCCTTGAGATTTCGTATTTAATGACAATGCATTACGATTAAATTTGCATAATGTTTTAACATACCATGGATAATACATTTAATATTATTGACTTTGAATCTATGGCTACTTCGATTTATAATGTGAGTACAGTTTAGTAAACTTTCTTAATTTATTTCCAAATAAAATAATTTTACATTGTCATTCCACCAGTAAATTTAAACTTCAGGGGACATAGCCCTCCCCCCAACCATCCAAACTCCACAATCTGATGAGTATAGTCGCTCGAAAACGTAAAATACGCTCTTTTTTCCATTATGTAAACCCCATCTTCCCCCCTCCCCGCTGTTTACAAGTTTAATTCATTCAGTAGAAATAGTTCTTTTCGTTCAAAAAATGTCCTTTCCTCGTTCATGCTTTTAAAATCTGCTTTCTATATCGGCTTAAATAGAACCATCTGTGTTTATAATGTTGTTACAGATAAGGGGAAGGTTTTTGAAGCAGACTTTACATGCTTGTGTTATCGCATAGATTAATGAGACATGTGTTTGTGTAATTCAAGACACTTTGAAAAAGAGATTCTTTTTGGTCAAATTAAACGAGAGTAAATCTTTTGAAATGCAAAGCACAAGTGATGTTTGAGCAATGTTTTCAATTTAAAATAGGGTCTAACGTTATAGTATACTAAAAAGTTGATATTAAAATCGTTAATTAAAGAATAGTACACTAAACTCAGAATTGATATACAGCCAAATCGTATTCAAAATATTTTCTTGGGAAGAAATTTAAATTTTGTATTAATTTTGGATTTTAGCTCGCCTTTAACAAACTTAGTCATTGCTAGTTGAAACTCTGCACAAAAAAGACAGGGAGCTCTACAAATATGAAAATCGATTTCAGAGGACAAACTATATTATTGGAAGATATTTTTGAAGTCCCATTCCGCCCAAACTCAAAATTTTCCAATATTTTACTTTAGAAGTTTTTTTAAACATTTGTAAAGAACTAATAGATAGAGCGCTACAAACATCAGAATCAACTTTAGAGAAAAAATTATATTATGGGAAGTTGTTTCTGAAATCCCCCTTCCCCCCAAACTCAAATTTTTCAAAGAATTACTTGGGAGGCTTTTTTAAAATGTATAAAGCCCTAATAGATAGAGTACTACAAATATCAGAGTCGAATTTAGAGGACAGTTTGTACTTTTGCAAGAGTTTTTTGAAATCCCCCATCCCCCCACCCTCAAAACTTTCCGAAATTTTACTTTGGAAACTGTTCAAAATATTTGTAAAGCGCTAAAACCTAGAGTGTTACACACATCAGAATCGACTTTAGAGAACAATTTATGTCGTGGGAAGATGTTTTTGAAATTCCCCTTCCCCCCAAACTCAAAATTTTCCAAAATTTTACTTTAGAAGCTTTTTTAAATATTTCTACAGTACTAAGACATACAACGTTACAAACATCAGAATCAACTTTAGAGGGCAATTTATCTGTAAAAGAGGGGTCATTATTTCAATCTAAATTTTTCTTCGTTTTTAAGGAGGAGGATTCCTACAATTACTCTCCCCCTGAAAAGAAAGCAAGATGGAACGACGTCACATCGATGCAAGCTGCAAGGCCTTCCATCATAAGACATGCTGGTTCCATTACACATGCTCTGGACCAGCCAATGACCACACAACTTTTAATGCCAGGAGCCTCTCACACGAGTGTCAGCTCTGCGCAAACCTCTATGCAACCTGGCAGAAAATTGAAAAGAGAGTGGATGGCTTCTCATACTGCATCCGCCCCGTCTACTAAAGAAATAGATGTCACCGTCCCATCTATCCCCAATCATGCTTTGCCAGGACCATCTGTCACTCAACTGCAGTCTAAATTTGGAAATATAGGCATTCTACCTCTACCTTCTACCTGATTATAGAAATATCTACCTATTTCTTTCCAACTTTTTTTTAGTCTTTTCTTTTCGCCATTTTTTCAACACTCTAAGAGTGTGTGTCAGAGATATTGAAATATTAATCCCCTGCCCCAACCATTATTTTAAATATCTCTGCTCCCCTCAGAGATAGCTGAATATAATGTAATTTTTTTTTATTTTCAAAGAAAGCACTCTTTTGCTTCTTTCTGAACTTTCTGGGGGAGGGAGTGGAGACAAGTGTTTACTTAAATAAATCTAGGAGAGGGGAAATCAATTTCTGAGGGAGGTGTAAAAAAAATGGCACTTATTTAATATCAGGGTAAACATACGACTAGAAATGCTTCAGCATAAATAGGGTACTGCGTCTTTCCGAGCTTTCTGGGGAGGGGGTGGGGGCAAGTATTTAGTTTAAATAATGCTAGCAGGAATTGAGCCTTGAGGATGGGGTGAAAAATGAACATGGTTTATTAACTTTATAAAATAATGATTATTTCACACAGAAAATAAACCCTTTTTTTTAGATTAATGAATTAGCAGTGCCATCTTCATCAGGTCATGAAACACCAATTTTTAGTGGAACTGAAACAATTCTCGCACCACCAATGGAGCTTAGAGATTAGCCTGCATTAGTTCTAGACAATATAGAGTGGCAAAGTGGTTTTCTAAATGAGTGTTTTGGGGACATGGCCAGCCTATACGATTTAACTTGTGACATTGACATGGTGGGGGACCCGGAATAGACAGATAGATTTATGCGAGAGCATTTAGGTGTTGTTAGTAGTAGTAGTGCATCTGAACCGGGTCCTCATAAAGAAATTCCGTCAAAGGACAATACAGGCTGGCTTGATCAGCTATCCCCAAACACCCTGGAATACATACTAACAGGCTTAGAGGATTTCATGCCACCTCCATCCAATGCAATTGAACAGACTGGGGGTGGTGCTATTGACAATTCTATGTCACACCCCACCCTTCTGGTTAATGGTACAACTAGTAGTAGTAGTAGTAATAACAATATAGCAACATCATAAGTAACCCCACTTCCAGACTTTTTTCTTTCCAACTCTGCCTTGCACCATACAAAGGTCTACAGCACCAAATTCGACGATCCATTTAACTCTCTAGTGTCGGGGGATATAATAACAGATCCCCTGGCCATTACACATTTATATTCTAATAAGATTCGAGCCATTCTTGAACAACAGATGGGGGTGTGGGGGTGGGGGTCAGTTTAAAAGCATCAATAGCACTAAAAATATTTTTTAATGAAAATGCGAGCGAGCTGTATTCGAAATACTTGCACTCAGAGTTGTTGGCAATTCGCCCGCATTTATCAAATAATGAGGAGGTTTTTCTAAGTTGGGTTAATAGTATACAAAGTAAATGTAAAAATTATAAGGAGGGAGGTAACGGGTAAGTGGTTTCATTTATTGAGAGTTTAAACGTTAATATTTTATTGTTTAGAAAGGACGTTTTTTCTAAAGGTTGGCATGGGGGAGGGAGGCTAATTTAATTAAAATATTATTCAGATTTAGAAGGATACATAGGAAACAAATATGGTTCGATACGAAACTACCGGGCTTCAAGTAATAGTTTGTAATTGCCGCCTACAGACCTCTTCAAAAAGATATCACTAGAAAAAAGTTGTATGAAATGGTAGTTATTTATAGGAAGGGTTCAAAGTTCCCCATAGTAGATTTTAAATGGTCAATTTCCCGTGACATTAAAAGGAATATATATTTTCAAGCGGGCTAATGCACATTTAAAGATTGGTGTCATGGTGTTACAGTATGAAACCAAATTTGAGGAGGGTCACCGTTCCGATAAGAAGGGGTTATTATTTCCAGTGAGGGCTCCTTCAATTGAATCAGTGGAACATTGGGTGTGGCTTCTATACACACCACCCACAGAGCCTGATTCAATTGGACATTTTAATCCAATTACCGATATTAGTAGGGTTTTGGGGGAGGGTATGAAACAGTGTGCACGTTATTACTGTCCAACATGCCTCTCAAGATTTCGCTCTGATTTAAAGTTAAAGCATCACATGAAACACTGTAAACGTCATGGATACCAGGCAGTGGAAACGGTTAGCGAAGATAGAGAGATCTTGCGTTTTAAGAATTTCCAAAACTCGCTCCTGCAGAGCAATAAGATCGCTTTGGATTGCGAAGTCAACCTCACAGACGTGTACGATTCGTCAAATACAAATCGTGTTAAAATACATGAAGCCATATGGGTCTCTTACGCTCATGCAAAACGAGATTCCTATAATACCATGCAGGTGCTGGATGTAGTTGAGATGTTGAGTGACGGCGAAGACTTCATGCGCTCGGCATTGGCCAGTCTAATCTAAACAGCAAATGGTGCAGTTTCATGCCTTCTTTACACCAGCTATCTAATGCTCCTATCACCGGATGAAAGAGTGGCCATTAAAAATCGTAAAATTTGTATGGGTTTGCAAGGGGGAATTTGATGATGGTGTTGGGAATGGGGGGGGGAGGAGGAAGGTGATCGACCACGATCATTTGTGGCAGGAAATTACATCGGAGGGGGAGTAACTTCAGAGGGGTAGCACATCAGTCGTGCAATTTAAACGTTAGAAAGCAATATTTCGTACCTTTTTTTATACACAATTCCAATTATGACTTAGTTTGTTTTACCGGCGTTGGCCCGCATTGCCAAGGGTGGAGTTGTAGATGACGCATGGATAGATGGTTCTTTTTCATATAATATCATACCCAAATCATCGGAGAAGCTACTGCTGCTAGAATTCATGTGGAAAACAGTTGACAAGGGTAACACGTGCCTGAATAAAATCCATTTTTCTCTTCAGCTTCTTTCCCAAATCTTTAAGTCAATTGATTCAGGTACAGAAAATTGACAATTTTTATAGCTTCCCCATCCTAAAACAGCGTTTTCCCGATGATGAAATGTATAATTTATTAACTTGTAAGGGTATATATCCATATGATTATTACAATTCTGGCTCGAGGCTAGATGAGGTGTCATTACCGCCCATTGAAGCTTTCTACAATTCTCTAACTGAGAGTGAGTGCACAACTACCGCCTATAAATTCTCTAAGAGGTTTTTGGAAAAGGACAGGTTTAAAAAAGGGTAGAGTGATTGTAAACTATACTTGTCTAGTGCTTTAATCACTCTTCTGGAAATTGTGTGCAACTATATGGATAAAATCTATGGGGAATATGGGTTGGATTTAGGTTATTATTTTTCCACTCCTGATCTGGTGATGGACTTGATACTTAAAATCAGAAAAGAAGAAATCGGTCTGACCGCCGTTTTGGATGAGCATCTTTTTTTAGAGATATCAATGAGGGGTGGGTATGTTTTTCACGGGGATCTTATCGTGAAAACTGATCCGACCGGAAAGAACAGCCCACCGATGAAAACTCAGACGCAGTTTTTTTTAATATGCAGTCTCTTTACCCGTAGGTAATGTCTAACTGCTGTTTGCAGTTTGACAATTATAAATGGCTTGACAATCCGTGTGCTTCGAATTTCCCCGATATTGCTAGTGTTGAGGAGAATGGGGCACAGGGATGGTTTTTTGAAATTGACGGTGAAATACTCATGGAAATCCATGACTCGGTAAAAGACTTAGTTTTTCCGTGCATAAATAGACCGGTGGGTAGGGATTCTCTGAGCCCCTACAATTTATCTTTATTAGAGGATGGGAGTATGCACTGGGTACCTTCAAAACAAAAACTAATTGTCGACCTCAACCCAAAGCAGAATATCGTTGTTCATTACGTGCTATTGAAATGGATGGTGTCCAATGGTTTCAAGGTCACAAAGATTTATAGAGCCCTCCAATTTGATCAAAAGCCTTATATGAAAACGTTTATTGACACCTTTGTCAGTAAGCGTTCACAAGCAAAAACGAAAGTTGAAAAAGAAGTCTATAAACTCATTTTGAACTCAGCCTTCGGTAAAATGTGCGAAAGCGTACGAAACAGAACTTGTTGTGGAATTGTAACTAATCAAGCAGATTTTGCTTGACCCAGAGTGTAATCACACTTCGCGCCGTATCAACAAGTCGACTCTAATATTAGATCCTTGCTTTATATACTTAGAAACATTATATGAAATGAGTGTATTGACTTCTGGGGTACACGTACGTAAATACCCAAGAAACTTACGCTTTCATTTATTCCATAGTATGGAAACTGCTATGATCAAATGAAGGATGAGATCAAGTGTATTACAGAGACACTAATGCATTCCTGTTAAAAGTTGAAGTTAAAAATTTATTGAATGATTTGGAAAATGGTGAGCACTAATTGGCTCACGAATAGACTACACTAATTGGGATGAATCCCGCTACCCAGAGCTAGTGAAACGCCATGTCCCATATCAAGTGTTAATTTTAAAATGTGACACAGGAATCGATCTGATATCCAGTAGTGTGTTTCCATGGCTGAACGTATACTTTGTGAAAACACACAACAAAGATATCAAACAAATTTACAAGGGGGTGCCTACACACTTTGTAAAAATTATTTTAACATGACTGTGTATAGGAACTGTGTGGAACTTAGTTTAGTCCCAAGAGCGAAAGTCATGGCGATTCGCTCTTTACAATTTAAAAACTACACAGTTAGAGTTGAGAAAAACGCCATGTCGGCCATATCGGACAAAGTCTATGTACTTGAGGATGGTGTGAAGGTACTACCACACGGTCATTATTTAATCTCAGACCAAGTTGAAAGTGTAGAGTACAGAAAACAACTCGGTCTACAAAAATTAACTTAAATTCATTTAAAAAAAGTAAAAATTGGGTGGGAGGTTTTTTTTTGGGGTGATGGGTGTTTTTAAATTCTTTTTTTTATCAAACAATTTTCAATGTGTGTGTGTGTGTGTGTGTTCAAGGCAGAGCAATTCCAATATTTAATGCCCCCCTCCGGCCCGCCCCGCCACAGTGGGCCCCGCGGCACTTCCCTGCCGCTGCAGCAGGCTCCGCAGCGCTTCCCGGCCACCGCAGCGGCCGCTCCCCGAGGGGACCCCATTTCAAATTTAAAATGCTGTAAATAATAGTGATATTATTATTTTAAGTGTGTGCATATTCTAATAAATGTTGTATTTTTTATAAATAAATTAAAAAAAAGTGTATTTATGGAAGTGTTTTTTTTTCTAGTAATTATGTAAATGTTGTATTTTTTATTATAAATAAATTTAAAAAAAAAGTGCATTTTTTCGTGTTTAATGTGCTTTTTTCATGTTCAATGTAGTATTTATATAGTGCTATTACTTTTTTATGTGTATAATAAAAGAAAATATGATTCTTTATTCGTCTACTTCTTCTTCTAATAGGGAAATTATTTAGTCATTAGACAGCTATAACCTACAGTTAGTTGTCTAGGTGAACTGTTGAAGGGAACATGTATCAATTTTAAACATTATTTAGATCGTGTCTGTTTGGACCGTCAATGCCGGGCAAAACGAAAATCTTGACTAAAATAATTTAAAATTGCGATAAAATGTTTATGAAAAAACCGAAAAAAATCTTCTATTGGCGCATTATTTGGCAGGAGCCCTACAACGAAATAAAAGAAATTGACACGACGGGGTTGGTACAATTACAATTCATACAGGGACTTGATGTTTTCAGCATTGTTGAACCAAACTCTTGGCTGATTATTGACGATCTGGCTGAATCTATTGAACAATGGTCCCAGGAAATACTACAACTGTTCACTGTTCGCTCTCATCATGAACAGATTTCCATCACTCTGGTTCTACACAATCTCTTTCATCAGAGCAAATGTATGCGAACACTTGCATTGAACTGCACCTACTATATCATCTACAGAGTTGTTCGTGATTCTAGCTCACTAATAACTCTCAATAAACAAATATACCCCGGCACCCCTAAATTTCTGCTCTCAGAATACAATCAGGCAACTAATAAACCCTACGGCTATATCCTATTGGATTTTAATCAAAATACACCCGAGGATCTGCTTGTAGTCACAGATATTTTCGACAATGAGATTACAGTATATCTCCCCGTGAACAGTAAAAAGACCTATTAGTTGCTATCATGACACTGAAGAAAGTACATGAAAATAGACATTTATTTTCAGTTCTAAGCACTTCAAAACCATCGCTTATGAAAGCTATACTCAAACATGGTATTGACAATGATTTCATTAATCTAATATCTGAACTTTGTTTAAATTTGACCGAGGGCAATGTTCAACTGCCAGAAGTAGTTAAGTAACAGGCAAAGCAACATCGTTCCATTGTACGTTCATTAGGCTCTAAAAAGAAAGGAAAGAATTTTAAAAGGAAACGACTTCTTCAGGCGGGCGGTAGCTTTTTCACACTTTTACTGCCAATAATTGCAGGACTTGTAAATATCTATCATTAGAGAAAGGCCAAGCCCCATAAATTGTTCCTAAGTTAAATCACTTTCTCACTCGTGGAACCCATTGAGGAAATACTGAGAAAATTCATTCATAACAACATTACTAATGATGATAAAATACTGTTCTCGCTTCAAGGTACACTTCGCTGAGTGGGTAAACGTAAGTTCTGTTTTACGAGGGCTACTAATATTGACCATAAAAAAGAATCATCGCCTCGAAATTCTTCTGATAGAAAACAATTAAAGACGGAGGAATTGGATTCAATTGTATTGAAAATTGGAAATATAATGCCCCAATCATATGGTGAAAAAAGTAAACGACTCCTAACTTATCTCATGGAAAGTGGTCAAGATCATATTCAAGTTGATGGCAATGGGAAATGGATTAAAATTCAGGACAAGAGCTATAATCTACTTGATTTAATCTATGATAGGGTTACAAATCGTAAAGGACTATTATCATTTGACGCTCATCTATACAACTTTCTAAATACATTAAACTTCCCCAAAAGCCTTATTAGCAATAGACAAATTCTAAAAAAAATTAAATGAACATACACCCTCTTCATCATCATCAACAATAACAATACCATTAAAATATGAAGAGGAAGAAGAAGAAGAAGATTTTAAATCAATCTTGGAAAATACTAGCACACCTAGTGGAAACTTGACAATGGTGGCGAGGAGGAGCACACCATTGATAGCTAAACAAAAGCAAAAACGTATCATGTCACCATCACCCCCATCACCAGCCACAACTAGTATACAAAAGGGTAGCGGACGTTACACTACGTGTTTATGTTCAAAATGGTTGAAGTTCTGAAAGGTGTTTATGAAAATATTGGTAAGGCTGGGAGTTTAAGTTCCCCCACCACTCTTTCCAAAGTCATTGGTGTTCACACTAAGAGTGTACGAGACTATCTACAAAATGAATCAAGTTACACTCTGCAAAGAAATCATAGACTTCGTGCTAATCATTATCGAAAAACTAAAGCCTTTTTCCCATTGCATATAATGCAAGCAGATCTCCTAACTGTAAATGAGATTCAGCGACATCACAATACACCGTACAAGTACATTCTACTTGCAATCAGTGTTTATAGTCGTTATGCATATGCAATTCCATTGCGATCAAAGAGAGGCGTTGAAGGTGCTCCGGCTATACAAAATATTCTCCAACAGGATTCATATAAAAAAATTCAAACGGATCGTGGTAGTGAATTGGTTAATCCCCATGTTGCAAAAGTACTAGTAAAATATAGTACAGTGCTCTATCATAGTCGTAGTCCTTTAAAGGCTGCATTGGCCGAACGATTGATAAGAACTATTCGACATTTAATTTCAAGCTACTGTACATTCAAAAATACACCTCCTTTTATTCATGATTTAAATAAAATCATGTTGATCTATAATCAACGACCTCATCGATCATTGTCCAACTCAACCCCAACGGAAGTTTATCATTCTGATCATGATACAATTGACACTTTTCTTAAACAATATTGCAATGAAACGATTGTCAAGAAGAAGAAAAAATTCAATGTTGGTGATACTGTTCGAATTAATAGAACAACTAATGTTTTTGAAAAGGGGAAATACTTGTGGTACACAGAACTTTTTAAAGTGGCAAAAATCCTAGACACTAAACCCATAACTTATCGTTTGTGCGATACCAAAGATGAAGAGATTCTCGGTCGCTTTTATAACTACGAGCTACACAAAGTTAAGAATAATAGTGAAATCTATCAAAATGAAAAGATATTAAAGAATCGTACTCACAGGGATAGGAGACAGATATTTTATCGGTGGCTAGAATACAACTCTGGACTCGATTCTTGGATCAGTGTTGAAGATATTGACAATTCCCAATTATTTTAACGTAAAATTTCTGCCCAATGTTTACAATCCTCTCTACACCGACTTGAACACTACAAATGATGTTTTGACGAAACTCTCACCCGCCATCAAATTTGACGGTACATATAAAGTGGCTCTACTCGTCTGGATTCTCGAAAATAAATATGATATCCCGAGAAAGGTTCATGCGTATGATATATAAGATACCATTCTATTGGTCACTCTTTGTCGACTATGAATGGGTTGAAGCACTTAAATCTAACGAATATCCACATGTTAAATTGAAATATATAGAATACGATAACATGACAGATTTGTGCCGTACAATCAATAGAAAAATCTCATATCGTAGGAATGGTACATTCCATTTTAATTATTCATTGGAACACGATAGCATTTACTTTACCTCACCTGTTGACACTGAAATAATTATTCTCAATGATAATCTGATAGACGTTCTTGGCTTTAAATAGAATAAGATCAATGGGAAAAATGCTGGCACTGTTTACGGGATGGGTAAAGTTATTTTTGCTGATTATCCACTCAGTTTCGCCTCGGACTCTTGCATATTTTTTTATGCATCCCTTGTGGAAACATCGAGATTTGGTAATTCAATTGTCCCCATCCTTCATGTTTTTTAACAAAAACAACCCTTGAACTTGTTCATCACTATAATATAAAGCATCTTCAGTATGTTCCTGTAAACACTTCTAATTTGGAACTCTGTCAGTTAACACTAAGAAGTGAATTGGGTGATCCTCCAGCAATAACAAAAGGCTTAGCAGTGATTATATGTCATTTTCGACCCATTGTCGGCGACACCAACATCATCACCTAAAATGAACAAAAGAAGAAGTCCATTTGTCTGTACCGATATCGATTGCTATGTTGGTGCTCTGAGTCCACATCAAATAGGCAATGGATTGGACTACTTATCCAACTATGCAAGCTACATACAATTTATGATGATGACGCCAAAGGCATACAAGGAGTTGAGAGGACAATCATTGGGCTATGAATATCGATCAGGTGTTGATACTGATGGTAAGTTGACTACTGCAGCGAGCCAGGAATATCATCTGGTTGGAAAATTAAATCATGAGATATTCCAAATATCTCAGTGGTTACCCCAATGTCAAGATTGGCATAAAGTTGTAGCCAGCCCCATCGAATTTCATTTTGAGAAAAACACTTCCTGCAGCACCCAATGCAAATGTCATTATCACATCGGCAATTCTCCACGTCCGAAAACAGCAGGTTATGAGCTCTGTTGCATTGGCAGTGGAAAACCTAAGAGCCAATGGTAACAACATTAAAGTTCTTGTCCCCCATACGATCACCAATCAACGTCACATTGCCACCGGCTCTCGTAGCTATACCGATTCATCATTTATCAATGGAGAAATCCCATCAAAACTGGCTTTGGCCTTTGTGAAGAGTGGCAGTGCCGTTGGATCCTGGACTGAATCCCCCCATGATTTTATTTTTTTTGGTCTATCTAGCCTTGTGTGCAAAGTGAATGGTATTCCACTATACACTCTATCATTTGACGAAAAATCCTATACAACTCTGTACGAGTTGACCATGCAATCTCTAGTTCAAGACTCCCAACTATTCGAAAATGGAATAACAGTTTCGATGTTTTCAAAAAATCTTGGCGTAATTGTTTTAGACTTGTTGGAGACCCAGTGTATCAGCATAGTACGAACAGGGAATGTATTTTTAGAGTGCATATTTGCTGATGCTTTGACTGAGAGTATCACGCTAATATCATTGAGTCAATTTTAAACCTATTGGGAAATCACACCCGACGGCAGTGATCTACTAGGCCTAGCACCATGAACACAAACCAAAAAATCAACGTATTTAGTATGGATCCTTACAGGTCCCAGCACAAGTCCTATTTCCTAGCTTCAGACTTCATTGAAAAAATTCCGAGTGTTAAGAATACCCTAATTATTGTTAATAGTAGTTCATCAACGTCAAAGGCTGGCCGTTGGTTATGCATCTTTCAAACAGTCAAGAACATGTATTTTTTCTATCCTCGCGACTTATTATACATACTATGCATTCCTTACATCAACGGCCGCGCTGAAAGCAGCGGAACAAATATTCTGCAAAATCAGCGAAGAGTACAAAATTTTAATACTCAGACATGTGGTTTTCATGCACTACTCTTTTTTCATATTCAAATGTCATGGCTACACCTAGAGACAGTTTCTTAACATCTATGTTGACCTACATCGTTTGAACCACTTTCTAGTGGTAATTATACTTACAAGCTTATTTAATATTGATTTTTGTGCCCTACTAATAAATTGTTCTAAAAATGTATGTGCAATTGTTTATTAATAAATTAAAAAAATATACATGATAAAAAACGACTTTTCTACTCTTTAGATTTCATCTTCTACTAGGTATAGGTATTTGTCGATAACAACTAATGCAGGTAGATTATCTGAATTCACAGTATACTGATCCTGATTTGCTGCAATGTCAGGGTCGAATTTTCTACAGTAGAATGTAACTTCACTCTTGTCATATCTCTTTGTATAGTCAATTACACTCTTCTCATTCATTTTGTAGAATTCACCTGTTTCAATTTGCTTATTTGAAGCAATGTCAAAAACAGTGTCATCAAGTGGCGAATCATATTCTGTCACAGCCAAATAAAAACCAGTGGGCTATTAATCATAAGATACATTGTCTTTACAACGATGACGTAAAAACAATATTCTTTTGTTATTCCAACAGTTGAATCGTTGACCCGGCTCTTCCTCCCAGAACAATCTAAAGCCTCGACGATACCAATCTCGTATCAATAAACTAAAATCACGCTTTTGATTCTTTCCAATCATACCAGGTTATCTATTCTCCCATTGATTTCTTTTATCATAGCGGCAATTGGAGCATAGGTGTCCTCTAGGAAGAGAGTCCCACAACTCTTCAAGACAGGAACTACAACCTTTAATTTGCATAGCATATCCTCTATGCAGTTTACTCGGGTTGCATCATCTACACTTCAACTCATACTCATCAATCATTTTGCAATTCTCACATGATGACCAGCTGCCCAGTGTGTAAACGCATAGTGGGTATGTATGGAATATTTTTTTCATGTGTTGAAACTCTCACCGCCACAATGAAACTGAGCTACCAACAACAACAACAAATTGAGTGGGATAGAGAGAGAGGAGTAAATCATCCTTGAACACCATCTTTCTCACGAGAAAAAAGTCCTAAATATCTAAACTAGTGTTTAAAAGCATATCCACAATTTCATATTGCCGTGTCGTGATTAATATATCAATAAATTTTGTAAATGCATTTGAACCACAACGTAAAAGCTTCATGCAATAGTCTAATGACGGAGAATCAGTTTTAATTATATCGACAAGCATTCCCTGAGAAAATAACTTCCTTTGAATAGACAGCTCTTGAAAATCATCATCTAGAATCAAACGTTTTTCCATAAGCACTAGATTCCCCATGATTCGCTCTTTTCTAACAAATCTATCCATTTTTTAGAGTCCTAACACTCTCAAAACCAACTTCAGACTAACCAGAATATTTTTTTCTACTCTAAAAGATAAACGCTAGTCTACTTTAGAAAGAAAAATACCTTTGATTTAGAAACAATTTTATTGAGCATAATTACAACAATAATATTCACTGATGCATTTTGTTCTCATCAATATATTTCACTAGCGCATCTAATGCTGCCTGAAGTCTATTTAAATGCACAATATTCAGTTTCGCAGCAAAACATATTTGCTCAGTTTCGTAGCATACATATCGTCCCATTCAAGGCATAGTCTACAGCCTCCGGTTATTTCCACAGACACATTTGGTACTCGTATATCCTTGCTGCTGCTGCCGGCTCCACCATCAATCTCTAATAGTGTAAATGCTCCACTCATTTTCTCTACTTATATCCTCTCAAATAAACTATTCTCTCTGAATTCAATTCTCTTACTAATGTGAATTACAATGAAAATCACTCCTTTTATTCAAATCCAATTACCAATCAAGTTATCGTATATGGAGTAGCCTCCGCTGTCACTGATTGGCCCTAAAAAACGAATGTTGCCTCAAAAAACACTCTGGTTGTGTTATACAATCTCGAGTACACTCTCAAAACATGTTTGACCACTTTATAGGTTTGCCAGCTTTTAAAATGTGCACGTGAAACTGTAGTGCATATTCTTTTGAAAGTGATATCAATAGTAAAAAACTAGTCTGATTGTCTTATAAAATCTCGACTATACTCTCAAAACATGTTTGACCACTTTATAGGTTTGCATGCTTTTTGCAATGTGCCCGTGAAACTACACTGCCTCAGGCGTAGGTTTTCTTGTAGGGTTTCAATCGATACATGCCTTACTACTATCTTAAGGGGACACTAATTGCGGTGGATAGATTATAAAAAATGCTATTTTATGGTATTGTCTTTAGGAAAAAAAACAGCCCGTTCCGTAGATACTAAAACAAATTTTTTGTGCCTTCATAAAAAAAACACAAGAAACCCTTGCCTCTCTATAATTTGTGCCCCCTTAAAATCATATACCTTGAAGACACGTACAAACAATGTTCATCATTCATGCAAAAATTACCGTCATATGAGCATGTTTCCAATAAAATATAGACCCTGCCCATATTCATTAGATCCTTATTAGTTTTTATTCAATTAATACTTTACATTTAAACTAAGTCTTTCCCTAGATCACTTTAATTTAGTTGCTCCTCCTGGTCTAGTTATGATTTTAAACCTCTTATCTCTTATCAATATTTTTATTTCTGTTTTATGCAATATTAGTCTATGGATATGTTAAGTACATTATAGAAACACTGAATTATGCAAAGTGTTCATATTTGTATGAACACTTACATTGACCTTTTTTTGGAAGCAGACGGAAGATATACGGGAATTGGTCGCTGTGTGTACCAGTCACGCGAAGGAACATACGACCTTACCATGCATAAAATTGACGTTTGTGATTATTCTGATGTTGTCAATCAGACCTTGAACTGGAAGGTAAATTTTTATAATACTATATTTGCTTCATTGTGAACCTAAATTTTTCGCATTTCAATTTCTAACCTTGTCTTCAGCCTCCTTTAATCTACTGTCTTAGGGGAAAACAAAACCCACTCAATCTAAAAATTTTAGGAGCAGACAATTCCTTATTCCGCCTGTAGAAAATAAAAGATTAATGAATGAGGCTCTCGAAAGTCTTTGACCAGTCATGAAATACAGACATTTGATAATAAAATCTAGCTCTATAAGTCTATAAGTTGTGCAAAGCACTAGTTTTTCAGAATTCTGGAAATCATAGGCAGTGCAATAGCGCTGCCTAGAACGATGTTGAACGATGTTAGCACAATGTATTATTTATTTTTTGTTTTCTTCTTCTTCCATACCAGGGCACTTCGTATCGACGGAGTCGTCGTAGAAACTTGGAAAAGGGCTCATTCGATTGGAAATTGGAAAAGCTAGTGCCCTTTTTAATAGTCGAAAGAGATTGGAAGGCAACTAACCATTTCCACGCCCACCATTTCCCCAAACATATCCAAGCAAAATTTTGTGATAGCAATTTTGTTCAGCGTAGTTGATTTCCACATGGAAATTATGTTTTTAAGAAGGAAACTCCCCCACAGCCCTCAGGGCAAGGGTTTTAAGTTGTGCCCTGGGGGCATATAAGAACGATGTTGGCACTACAGTATAGAAATTATAGGCAGTATGATCTTTCCTTGTCTTACCCATTATAAAAACCCGGACCGAGGTGCGAGTGCTCCAGAGAACGTAGAATCATAAGCGACATTAGATCTTTTCACGTGTAGACAAGTCAGATTTCTCTTGAACGCGAAACTTAGCTTCAGCGTTGGAACACTAAATTTTGAAGAAACTAATTTTAAATAAATTTATTCTAATACATATATGAAAATCGGTAACTATTAGTGCAATGTTATTATTGGATGTTTTTAGGAATTAAAAGTAGGTTTAGAAGTCTCAAGTTGGTTTCAAAGGCATTTTGAGAAAGTTTCTACCAAAATACGTGTTCCATGGTAATTGGACCGCTGATGGCAGATGAAATGAGAGGAGCTGTTTGTACGCGCTAATACAAGAATAAGTGGGAGGAGCTGTATGTTCGCACTGAGAATGAAGAGCCAGAAATTATCTGTAGTAAACTTACCGCTATATCTTTATATTGTGGTTGGCACAATGTATTATTTATTATTTTTTACTTTTAGACCAGGGCACTTTGTATCGAAGAAGTTGTCGTAGAAAATTCGAACAGGGCTCATTCAATTGAAAATTGGATTGGCCTGTGGCCTTTTTAATAGTCGAAAGTTATCGGAAGGCAACTAACACCCCTTCCACGCCCACCATTTCCCAAAACGCATCCAATCAAAATTTTGCGATAGCCAGTTTGTTCAGCGTTGTTGATTTCCACATAGAAATTATATTTTTAAGGAGGAGACTCCCCCACAGCCCTCAAGGCAAGGGTTCTATGTTATGCCCTGGGGGTATATAAGGTTTTTATAGAAATCGTTGGTGTAGAAACTTCAAAAACGGCTCATTCGATTGGAAATTCAAAGGGCTAGTTCCATTTTTATTACTCGAAAGTGATTGGATGGAAACCAACCCCCCTCTTACGCCCACATTTTCCCCAAACACATCCAATCAACATTTTGAGATAGCCATTTTGTTCAACGTAGTTGAAAGTTCTGGAAATTAGGATTTGAGGATGACAACCACCCCCCCCCCTTCACAGCCCTCAGGGCAAGGGCTTTAGGTTATGCCCAGGGGGCATATAAGGTTTTTATAGAAAGTGTTGTCACAGACACGTCAAAAAGGGCTCATTCGATTGGAAATTGAAATGGCTTGTGCCCTTTTATTAGTCGAAAGTGATTGGAAGGCAACTAATACCCCATCCCCGCCCACTATTTCTCCAAACACATCCAATTCAAATTTTGAGATAACCATTTTGTTTCACGTAGTTGAAAGTTCTGGAAATTAGGTCTTTGACGAAGACAACCACCCTCACAGCCCTTAGGATAAGGGTTGTTATTTATGCCCTGAGGGGTATATAAGATGTTTATAGAAAGCGTTGTCGTAGAAAATCAAAAAGGGCTCATTTGATTGGAAATCTAAGGGCATAGTGCCCTTTTTAATAGTCAAAAGTGATTGGAAGCCTTGACATTTTTATAGTAAAGATCGATGTGGGTACAACGTTTTTTTTTTGTTTTTTTTTTTAGCTTTTTTTTGTTTAGACAAGGGCACTTCGTATCGAAGGAGTTGTTGTAGGAACTTAGAAAAGGGCTCATTCGATTGAAAATAGAAAGGGCTGATGCTATTTTTAATAGTAAAAAGTGATTGCACGGCAACTAATCTCCCTCCCACGCTCACCCTCACATTTGCCCATTATGTTTAAAAACTAAATGTTGCCTTACGATTAAATCAAAATGCACAGTGTTAATACTAATTCCTAATAAGGCATTTCAGCAGTATCCCAAGAACGACTGAGGATATAATGTTCAAACTATCGGGGCTACTTCTGCTCTTAAAATTTGACCAAATCAAAATAGCGTAAGTGTATCCAAGCTATCAAAGAGAGTTAACAGATTTTTTTGCGAATGCGATCAAGTTTTCCATTTCAGGTCAATTAGAGGAGGTATGAAACTAAATTAAACTAAATTAAACTAAGGCATCTAAGCAGTATCCCAAGAACGACTGAGGGTATTATGTTCAAACTTTGGGGCTACATCTGCTCTTAAAATTTGACCAAATCAAAATAGCGTAAGTGTATCCAAGCTATCAAAGAGAGTGAACAGATTTTTTTGCGAATGCTATCAAGTTTTCAATTTCAGGTCAACTAGAGGAGTATGAAACTAAATTAAACACTACTATTTGTGTCCAAATTTTTAAAAGGGTGTATGCTGTTAAACATTGCTGAAAATTTTTTCTCCAGCCTACAAATAGCAGGCCAAACTATAAAGTCTTAAAAAACCGGAAAGATTTAAAGTATTATTTTCTTTTCCCCTAAAAAGATCATGTCAATATAAAACGAACAGAAATTAACTAAAAAAAAACTTTTTCCTCAAAATAAGTTTTTCAGAGAAAAGTAAAGAACTCCATCAAACCAAAAATGAGCAAAAATCAAATCAAATAATCTACCAAGCGTCAAACTTCCACAAATCAGCATCAATAGAACTAAAATAGAACTCTAAAACAGAACTCTAAACTAAAACTCTAAACTAAAACTCTAAACTACAACTCAAAACTAAAACTCTAAACTAAAGCTCTAAACTAAAACTCTAAACTAAAACTCTGAACTAAAAATATAAACTGAAAATCCGAACTAAAACTCTAAGCTAAAACTCCAAACTGAAAATCTAATCTAAAACTCTAATCTAAAATTCTAAAATATAACTAAAAAATATAACTTTAAACTATAACTCTAAACTGAAACTCCAAAATAAAACACTAAAATAAAAATAAAAATTATAACTCTAAACTAAAACTCTAAACTAAAATTCTAAACTAAAACAAAACTAAAACCCTAAACTAAAACTCTGAACTAAAACTCTAAACTAAAAATCTGAAATAATACTCTAAACTAAAACTTTGAAATAAAACTCTAAACTAAAATTTTAAAATAAAATTATACTACCACTCCTAACAAAAACTCTGAGCTAAAAATAAACTAAAACTCTAAAATAAAACTCTAAACTAAAACTTTAAAATAATACTCTAAACTAAAGCTCTGAACAAAAACTCTAAACAAATACTCTAAAACAGAACTCTAAACTAAAACTCTAACCTAAAATTTAAAGTAAAACTCTAAACCAAAATTCTAAGCTAAAACTCTAACCAAATACTATAAACTCCAACTTTAAACTAAAACTCTGAGATAAAGCTCTAAGATAAAACTACAAAATGAAAATCTAGATTAAAACTCTGAACTAAAGCTCTAAAGCAAAACTTTAAAATTAAAATCTGAACTTAAAATCTAAACTTTAAATCTAAACTAAATCTCTAAACGTGATACAGGATAGCTATGCTGAATCTGATATGGCCGAAAAAAAGACATCTAGGGTTTTTTCTACTTCTTGACAGATAAATATAATAAATGGGCTGATATCACCTTTATCACCATCTCTTATGGCTCTAAAATATTGTTTTTTATTTGAAACTCGTATTACCACGAGCGGATATTGGAACTTAATTAATATCAAGTTGGTGAGTAACCTTGCTACTCTTCCGTTACCATCAATAAATGGGTGGATAGACACCAGCTTAAAATGAGCCAGTGCAGCGTACCTAATAGGATGTAACCTTCTGGCGTCATCTGAATTTAGCCAGTTTAAAAATTTAGTCATTAAAGACCTTACTTCTTGGGGAGGTGGAGGCTTATGATCACCAACATACACCTGCACACGTCGATAAACTCCACTTTCTTCAGGATTTACCTTTTCAAGCACAAGGTAATGCAAGTTTAAAATTACAGCCTCTGATATTGTTTTTTCTTTTTTGAGTAGATTACTTTTTAAATAATTGACTAGTGGTACACTATACATATTTGCATCAAAACATGTCTTGCTATGAACAAAATTAAATAAAAAAATTAAATAAAATTCACATATGAGCAACCTTTAAAACTCATGGCATGATGGCTTGGGGATTTAAGGAGCAGAATTTCAACGAAATAAGAGTGTTATTTTTTGGAAGAGATAGTAAAAGATAAGATTGGATGAACGTCATACAAAACTATATACAGGATGAGGGTGTGAAGAGTCAACATTTCGCCAGTCAGTATAATTCAAAGAATATAGTCACCCCCAATGAAAAACTGTGATGATTCGCAAAAACCTCTTTCGCGGGATGAAAAGGGATCAGAAACGAGCCCACCACACACTCTTCTGATATCCTCACCCTTAAATCTTTTGTCCCAGCAAGATATTCTTAACATGTCAAAAATACTGACAATAAGTAAGAATACTGTTGATCAGACAATTACGCAGCCGTCAAATTCCCAGCCACATAAACCCCCCATCCCACATAGTGGTACTGTTCTATTATGCAAGAAGCACTCGAGAATTGAAGTTTGGTGAATTCTAATGAAATAAAACAAAACAATACTTTAGTAACAAAATTATGAAAAAACTATGAAATTATGAAATCTAAAACACGAATAGGTTCTTATGCAGCTTTACATCCCTTCCTCAAGAACTTAGACGTTGATTTCTCCGGAGCCATTAATGGCACACATCTCGAAAAAAAATTTGTCACTTTTTCCAAACCCGTGCCCCAGCAGTGCTGTCTTCCGACTCCAGGACTAACGGGCTACCAGCCGTCCTTGAAGATCGGTTATAAGTTCGAATTAAGGTGATTTTTTTGTATGATCTCGTCTTCTTCGGCCATTTAGCATCCAATCATAAGCTGTCCGAGGAAGGCGGCTTTGTTGTAAACGAAAGGCATGTTCCAAAATGTCCACATCTCCTTCCTTAGAACAGTAGTAGAAACAGGCTTGCCCGTTAAATAAGAATTTCAGAATTGGTAACTATTTGTTACCAGCATATATTTTAGAATTTATTCCCCAGGACATGACCTTATATCCCCCCCCCCCCTTCATGGGAACTGGAAGTCTTCTCTGTAACCATGCTTTATAGTAATAATCATTATTTGGAGTTGCTTGAATTACAAATTTGAAGCAAGACTTTGGTATTGTTAATTTTGTCTAACCAATGGCGTCAATTCAACAGAACCTTAGGAAGAGGGGCAAATTACCTTTTCAAAATTTGAGGGGGGAGTATTTTTTAATGGAAATACCTGAAAAGCATTTTTTGATGAAAATATCATAAAAGGTATTTTGAAAATACCCCCCCCCCCCCAATAAAAAAAAGTATTTTTCTAAATCTAAGCGTGAAAAGAGCACATGCCCACTCCTTCCGATTAATGGAAGTCTTCTCTGTAACCATGCTTTATAGTAATAATCATTATTTGGAGTTGCTTGAATTACATATTTGAAGCAAGACTTTGGTATTGTTAATATTAAGGCTGTGCCCAGCCTTAATCGGTTGTAATATTATCCCAAATATAGAATCAACCGAATTCTGGTGTCTATCTCATGTTTTTCTGAAAATGAAAGAAAAATAAAATTTTGCAAGACTCATATTCAAAGAATGGCATCTAATTAAATACAAATACTTTCAGTTTTAATGAAGACGAATAAGAGGATTAAGCTCATGAAAATAAGGATGGGGAAAATGTATTTTTGTTTTTAATCTGGGGAGCGGGTAATCTTGTTGTTTATTTCAATTTTTCAGTGAAAATACCGAAAAGAGGTATTATTCAAAATATGTTAGATTTTTAAAAATAGCATGTTTCTCAAATTGTTTGCCAAAATAATATAGGAGGGCACATATACCCTAGTTTTCATGAAAATTAGGGCAGGGGAATATATTTTTTCATAATATCAGGACAAGAATTTTTTTTCATTATTTCAATGAAAATATAAAAAAGACGTGGGTGTTAAAATCTCCTAGTAAAAACATCAGATATATGATGTTTTTACTAGGAGATTTTAACGCCAAGGTCGGTGTAAATAGGGATAGATGGTATCCTAGTCTAGGTAAATTTGGTGTAGAAAAAGAAAACAGCAATGAATACAGACTTTTGCAATTTTGCAGGTATAACATTCTAGTTATAACCAACGCGGTATTTGGTCATAAAATGGTTCATAAAATAACATGGTATCTATGTGACGGTAAGACAGCAAACCTTATTGATTATTTTATAGAAAACCGAAGACTAGCAGGATCAATACAAGATACTAGGGTATATAGGAGTGCTGTTACTGATGTTAAAAGTAAAGAGCACCATCTAGTAGTGTCAACGGTTAATTTAAAGCTGAAATATCCGAAGGGTAACTACCTCCCAGGAAGTTATGATGTTGGTAGACTCCAGGATGAGCATTTGAGAGAAACTTTCCAGGAACAGTTGAATACTAAACTTGAGAGTTTAAAATATGATAATGTGGAAGATGGTTGGAATAATTTTTGAAAAATAATTTGTGAAGTTGCTGAAGGTGTCTTAGGGAAGAAAGCTAGAACTGCAGCTAAGAATATTAGTGAAAAAGCTTTATGTTTAATAGAAAGGAGAAAGGACTTGTACAATAATTATCTGAGTGATAGATCATATGAAAACCAAAGGAATGTAAAGAAAATGGAGAAAGTATTAAAATATGAACTAAGGAGGTGCGAAGTGGAGACCCTGGATAAAATTGCCAAGGATCTGGAAGATGCAACTAGACGGCATAATAGTAAAGTATTGTACTGGCATGTTAACAAATTGAGAGGGAATAGTCAATCCGGAATTGGCCCAGTTAAAGATAGGAATGGGGCCACAATTAGTGATAAGGAAAGAACTAAAGAGAGATGGGCCGAACATTTTGAGAATTTATTTAACCGAGATAGAGTTGCAAGAAAAGATATAGAGGAAAATGAAAAAGTTTGTGATACATTGGATGTGAAGGAAGATTTGTTTTGTGAGGAAGAATTAGCAACAGTACTAAAAGGATAAAAAAATGATAAGGCTCCAGGTGCTGACAGGGCGGTAAATGAGTTTCTGAAATATGGTGGCTCTGAAGTTAGAAATAAGTTACTGAAGATTATGAATATGATTTTTGAAAAAGGGGAAATACCTAAAGATTTTAGGAAAACCTTAATCAAGCCACTTTATAAGAAAAGTGACAAAAGTGAGTGTGGTAATTATCAAGGTATTAGTCTGGTCTCTGTAGGTATTAAATTACTTAGTAATATGATACTTTTTAGACTGAGATATGCCGTAGACAAAATTTTAAGAGAAAAACACTGCAGTTTTAGAAAAGGTAGAGGATGTGTCGACCAACTTTTCACTCTTAGGCTAATAATTGCGAAGTGATTGAGTTGTCAAACACCTTTGGTCCTCAGTTTTATAGATTATGAGCAAGCGTTCGATCCTGTTGATAGAAAAACTTTAGTAAAGATTTTATCCTTGTATGTTATACCAGACAAATACATTAAAGTGATTAGTGCTATGTAAGAGAATAACACTGCTCCGGTTAAGTTAGGAAATGAGGATAGCAGCTGGTTTTATATTAAATCAGGAGTTAAGCAGTGTTGTGTTCTATCCCCCTTATATATGGATTATTTTGAGGGACTTTGTCTTAAGGAGCACAGGAAAGGCAGTGGGAGACCATGAAGGCAATGGGAGACGGAATCAAATGGGGAGAAAAAAGTCTCCTGGACTTAGATTATGCTGATGATTTAAGCATCCTAGAAGAAAGTGTGAGCAAAATGAATCAAGTTTTAGAGGTTTTACGAGTTCAAGGTGCTAGAATAGGTTTGAAAAATTAATGTTAAGAAGTCTAAGTCACTAAGGCTAGGAATAAGTGAAGATGAAAAGGTGACATTGGATAATGAAAAGATTGATCAGGTGGGCAGCTTCACTTACCTTGGTAGTATTATTAGTAAAGATGGTGGGAGCAGTTAAGATGTTAAAAGTAGAATAGTCAAGGCTCAGGGTGTTTTTTCAAAGTTAAAAAAAGTTTGGAAGAATAGGAAGATAAGTCTGCAAACCAAGATCAGGATATTAGAAGCTACAGTGATGACAGTGGTCAAATATGGCTCTGAAGCATGGACACTCACAAAAGTGGATGAAGATTTGCAAGATGTTTTCTAGAGAAATTGCTTAAGGATTGTTCAGGGTACCTGGCCGACAGACCGTATTTAAGACAATAGGCTATACGAAAAATATGGTTCAATACCGCTCTCTAGGGCTATAATGAAAGAAAGGTTGAGGTGGCTAGGGAACGTTGTGTGGATGAAGGAAAAAATATTGCCAAAGATTGTCCTTGTCGGCCAACTGTCTAGGGCTAAACGGAAAGCAGGTGGTCTTTGTCTTGGGTGGGAGGACGTCATAAAGAAAGGTTTTAAGGAAATAGAAACTTGGTGGTCGGATGTAAAAAAGCAGGCTTTGAATAGATTGGGATGGAGGAGGAGCGTGTGTAGCTGTGTTGGCCTCAGGCAGCTTGGTGCTGCGGTGAGTTGTTAGTAGTAGTAGTAGTAGTAATAGTAGTAATAAATAAATAGGTAATTAGTAGTGCAATGTTATTATTAAATTTTCTTAGGAATTACAAGTAGGTTTTGAAGTCTCGAGTTGGTTTCAAAAGCATTTTGAGGAAGTTTCTGATAAAATATGCATTCCAGGATAATATACACTGGACCGCTGATTACAGATTAAATGGGAGGAGCTGTTTTTATGCACCGAGGGTTTAGTTACCAAAAATCACTGAGCCGTGATCTTACTGTCATATTATTTATATACAGTGCTACTTACTGACAGTTCGTTGCCACGAACTGTTTGAAAGTCTTTTAACAGCGGTGTACTTTGCATAAGCTGTAAAAATCTTTAAGAAGACGTGTTCTATCATTCGCCAGTATGGTCCAATTGCATACTCTAAAGCATACTCTAAAAATAATGGACACATAAAAATTTAATGAATAATATATTCTTAAAGAAATAATGTCATGTAGGATATTAGTATAAAAAGATATTATTATACATTAATAATATCATTGAACAACTTTGGACATTTTGAATGTGTTCTATAAAATAATTCATCTGTTCTCTCTTGATTCTTTAGTTACTCTCTTCTCTTAGTTCGTAATCAGTAAAATAATCATTAATCCATTTTGAGTTATGCACAATTTTTATTCTGATACTTAGATTTTCTCCATGCTAACTTATCTATCCAACATGTGATGTATGCAAATTCCTTTTCTTACATCTCCGATGTTTTAATAGACATTTTAAACGTTTGATATTCTAGCATATTCTAAAAATAATGAACACATAACAATGTAATGCATAATATATTTTTAATGAAATAATGTCATGTAGGGTATTAGTACAAAAATATATTATTATACATAAATAAAAGGTTCACCTAGTAGATACAAATGAAAGAGGAAGGAGATACTACAAGAAAACTCGTCATCTGTTTCGGTGATGCGGATACCCGTAAGAATTGGCAAATGAAAAGATGCCATAAAATTTTTTAAACTTTAATTTAGATGATCTTTCCAATTCATTGCAGTGGCTTCAATTGAAGTGGGGACATTTACCCCCTCAAATTTTAAGAAGCATCCGTTTTCGGTATTTTCGTTGAAAAATGCTATTTTGGTATTATCATTCAAAATATTTGTTTTGCATTTTATTGAAGAATGTCTTTTTTATACTTTCATTGAAATAATGAAAAAAAATTCTTGTCCTGATATTATGAAAAAATATATTCCCCTGCCCTAATTTTCATGAAAACTAGGGTATATGTGCCCTCCTATATTATTTTGGCAAACAATTTGAGAAACATGCTATTTTTAAAAATCTAACATATTTTGAATAATACCTCTTTTCGGTATTTTCACTGAAAAATTGAAATAAACAACAAGATTGCCCTGCCCTCTCCCCAGATTAAAAACAAAAATACATTTTCCCCATCCTTATTTTCATGAGCTTAATCCACTTATTCGTCTTCATTAAAACTGAAAGTATTTGTATTTAATTAGATGCCATTCTTTGAATATGAGTCTTGCAAAATTTTATTTTTCTTTCATTTTCAGAAAAACATGAGATAGACACCAGAATTCGGTTGATTCTATATTTGGGATAATATTACAACCGATTAAGGCTGGGCACAGTGGCATTAATCGGAAGGAGTGGGCATGTGCTCTTTTCACGCTTAGATTTAGAAAAATACTTTTTTTTATTGGGGGGGGGTATTTTCAAAATACCTTTTATGATATTTTCATCAAAAAATGCTTTTCAGGTATTTCCATTAAAAAATACTCCCCCCCTCAAATTTTGAAAAGGTAATTTGCCCCACTTCCTAAGGTTCTGTTGAATTGACGCCATTGGTTAGACAAAATTAACAATACCAAAGTCTTGCTTCAAATATGTAATTCAAGCAACTCCAAATAATGATTATTACTATAAAGCATGGTTACAGAGAAGACTTCCAGTTCCCATGACGGGGGGGGGATATAAGGTCATGTCCTGGGGAATAAATTCTAAAATATATGCTGGTAACAAATAGTTACCAATTCTGAAATTCTTATTTAACGGGCAAGCCTGTTTCTACTACTGTTCTAAGGTAGGAGATGTGGACATTTTGGAACATGCCTTTCGTTTACAACAAAGCCGCCTTCCTCGGACAGCTTATGATTGGATGCTAAATGGCCGAAGAAGACGAGATCATACAAAAAAATCACCTTAATTCGAACTTATAACCGATCTTCAAGGACGGCTGGTAGCCCGTTAGTCCTGGAGTCGGAAGACAGCACTGCTGGGGCACGGGTTTGGAACAAGGGACAAATTTTTTTTCGACATATGTGCAATTAATAGCTCCGGAGAAATCAACGTCTAAGTTCTTGAGAAAGGGATTTAAGCTGCATAAGAACCTATTCGTGTTTTAGATTTCACAATTTCACAGTTTTTTCATAATTTTGTTACTAAAGTATTGTTTTGTTTTGTTTCATTAGAATTCACCAAACTTCAATTCTCGAGTGTTTCTCGCATAATAGAACAGTACCACTATGTGGGATGGGGGGTTTATGTGGCTGGGAATTTGACGGCTGCGTAATTGTCTGATCAACAGTATTCTTACTTATTGTCAGTATTTTTGACATGTTAAGAATATCTTGCTGGGACAAAAGATTTAAGGGTGAGGATATCAGAAGAGTGTGTGGTGGGCTCGTTTCTGATCCCTTTTCATCCCGCGAAAGAGGTTTTTGCGAATCATCACAGTTTTTCATTGGGGGTGACTATATTCTTTGAATTATACTGACTGGCGAAATGTTGACTCTTCACACCCCCATCCTGTATATAGTTTTGTATGACGTTCATCCAATCTTATCTTTTACTATCTCTTCCAAAAAATAACAGTTCTTATTTCGTTGAAATTCTGCTCCTTAAATCCCCAAGCCATCATGCCATGAGTTTTAAAGGTTGCTCATATGTGAATTTTATTTTATTTTTTTATTTAATTTTGTTCATAGCAAGACATGTTTTGATGCAAATATGTATAGTGTACCACTAGTCTTTTGAATAGCAATTTTAAGGTGTTCATCTGGATATTACTTGTGCTGGCGGCTTTTTAATAGCAAACTGGCTCTTCCGCTGTCGCACTTCATTCATTTACCCTTTTTTTCAGGAGGTATTCAATTTAGCCATAATTGTACCAGATGATCCTCTTGGATGCATAGAAGTGGAAGATATGCTGCTTAAGTATCCAGAGATTCTCCCGAAAATTATTAATCGACTATCAACGAAAGACTTGAGTTTTCCTTATTTTAACATTAAAATTTAATATCTTCTCATATATTATGTCTATATTATTTTTTATATGCCAACTGAACAATGAGAGCTATAAATATAATGTTTGCGTTAGCAACCCTCGGTGTTGCTCACTGCCCTTTGACAAATTTTTTTATATCGATAAAATTTGTTTTTTGCTCGCGTTTTAGACAACTTATAATTCAAGCATTATTTCTATCAACCTTTGCTCTACATATTAAAGTCTGCATTCAATTTTAGTCAAAGACGTGTGAAATCGTAACATGCGTATTAAAAAATGACAGTGGCAATGCAATATATGCGGAGAAAGCTGCAACAATTAATTTTTTTTTGCATATATGCTTTATTAATATATTTTTTTCTCATAATCTTAACTGCCAGTTAATGCAACAGGGTATTCTTGCAATATTCCGTATCAACTTTTAGCTTGAATGTCACAACTTTAGAGCATGAATTTATGTCAGGGCACTCCTCTAAAGTATCATAATCCCAAACTTCGCCTTTTTTTTGTTATTCAAAAATAGACTATTATATTAAAAATATGCAAAATACCCCTCCACCTCATATTTCAAACTCTTTTTATTTTCTTTTCCCCTATCCAGCGTTCTTTGGTCTACACTGAAACATCCCAGATGTAACACTCTTTCTGTTGTCGTTTTCTCTTTCGCCCTCTTGACCATGGGTTTTGATGCCTCATGAACTGGCCAGAATCTGAACGGGCGTTGTTTTTCCCTCTCGTACTCCTGAAAATAAAATAAAAAATGAAGCTAATTTATTTCACTTTTTTTTACTCTAAGACCCCCTGCTTAATTGTAATCTAATTCATCAATATTTCACTATCAGTTACTTTACTTTGATACTTATCTACCTTACCTCTTACTCAGAATTCAATAGCTTTCGACCTTTCTAATTCTTAAAAGATCTAATTTTTTCTCTCACAATATATTTTATCGATCTTTTACATAACTTATTTTTTTATCAATTTCCCCGTTCATACGATTCTCAATCTATTAATTTGTGATACACTAATTTTAAAATTCACATTCTAGCTACCCACGGCGACAAGGGGCTGCCCCCGTTCATTACTCCTATAAAATATAAAAATAAAATACAAATTTACAATACATATACATTTTTGAACTTAAAAATTTTTTCACTTTCCTTAAAATATTTCACTGAATTTATAAAAATAACACCAATTTTTTTCAAATAGATCACATTTCGTAATATTCTGCTTTCGCTTGTCCTTGCGTTACTGGATATCTACAATAATCCTCAAATAAATTCGCCTTCACCTGCAATTCCATTTCTGCATTTTTTAAAATCCTCCAAGATAAAAGCTAACCAGAAAAAACTATAAAATAAAAATTTAAAATAAAACAGTAAACTAAAACTCTAAAATTAAACCCTATACTAAAACTCTAAAATAAAACTATAAACTAAAACTCTAAAATAAAATTATGAACTACACCTATAAACTACAACTCAGATCTACAGCTAAACCAAATCTCCAAACTACAGCTCTAAGCTAAAACCCTAGACTAAAACTCTAAACTAAAACTCTAAACTAAAACTCTAAGCTAAAACTCCAAACTGAAACTTTAATCTAAAACTCTAATCTAAAACTCTAAACTATAACTCATAACTAAAACTTTTAACTATAACTCTAAGCTAAAACTCTAAACTGAAACTCCAAACTAAAACACTAAACTAAAAATCTAAATTAGAACTCTAAACTAAAACTCTAAACTAAAACAAAACTAAAACCCTAAACTAAAACTCTGAACTAAAAATCTAAACTAATACTCTAAACTAATACTCTGAACTAAAACTCTGAACTAGAACTTTAAAATAAAATTCTAAACAAACACTCTAAACTAAAACTCTAAACTAAAACTCTAAACTAAAACTCTAAACTAAAACTAAAAACTAAAACTTTAGAATAAAAATCTAAAATAAAGCTCCGAACTAAAGTTTTAATCTAATACTCTAAACTAAAACCCTAACCTAAAATTTAAAGTAATACTCTAAACTAAAACTCTAACCTAATATTCTAACTTAAAATTCTAAGATAAAACTCTAAGCTAAAATTCTAAACTAATATTCTAAACTAAAACTATAAGCTAAAACTCTAAACTAAAGCTCTGAACTAAAGATATAAAGCAAAACTTTAAAATAAAACTCTAAACTTAAAATCTAAACTAAAACTCTAAACTAAAACTCTAAACGTGATACAGTATAGCTATGCTGAATCTGATATGGACTAAAAAAAGACATCTAGGGTTTTTTCTACTTCTTGACAGATAAATATAATAAATGGGCTGATATCGCCTTTATCACCATCTCTTATGGCTCTAAAATATTGTTTTTTATTGGAAACTCGTATTACCACGAGCGGATATTGGAACTTAATTAATAACAAGTTGGTGAGTAACCTTGCTACTCTTCCGTTACCATCAATAAATGGGTGGATAGACACCAGCTTAAAATGAGCCAGTGCAGCGTACCTAATAGGATGTAACCTTCTGGCGTCATCTGAATTTAGCCAGTTTAAAAATTTAGTCATTAAGGACTTTACTTCTTGGGGAGGTGGAGGCTTATGATCACCAACATACACCTGCACACGTCGATAAACTCCACTTTCTTCAGGGTTTACCTTTTCAAGCACAAGGTAATGCAAGTTTAAAATTACAGCCTCTGATATTGTTTTTTCTTCTTTGAGTAGATTACTTTTTAAATAATTGACCGCGTTTCGAAGTCCGATAATCTCATTATCTTCCCAATTATTTTTATCAGATGTTTCACGACAATCAAGCACCGTACGTGTCTGTTCTAAGGTCAGTCTGTTACCTTCAATGGACACGGAATTGAAAATGTAATGAATTTCATTTTCAATTGATAACTCTTTTATTTTCTTGTATGTTTCATCTGTCAGTTCATCAGGAACTATCAAAATCTTATCCTTCTTAGTAGTAATACGCTGTAGCAGCCCGTCGACTAAATTTTCTACTTTGGGTTTGATTCTTTTGTAATTTTCTAAGGCTTGAGGATGGTGAGGTGCTGACAACACGACATCTTTTTTAACAACTTCCAGATATTTGCCTTGACTGTTCCAAATGTCTTCTTCTTTTTCTCCAAAAAGATTTGGGTTGGAGGCAAAGATTGTGTGTCTTCCAAGCCCATCGATTGGTGGTCTAGTATCAAATGAAGATTGAGTTTGATGAAAAACTGAGTATGACATCTGTTGTTGCTGTTGTGGCTGCTGACTGAAATTGGTGGGTGGCGTGACGAGAGGCTCTTCTAAAGCGCTGATAGTTTCCTGATTTAGCCCGAAAGTATTCGGAGTTGTGCCGCCAAAGAGTGTTGTTGATGGTGTAGCTGGTTGAGCACCAATAGAACTTGGGGTGTGAGTTCCGATTCCACCCATTATTGGTCTAGTTTCAAATTCAGTCTTCGGGCCTGGTTTGTCTTCGAATTTCTTTTCTGTCACAATTGACTGCTTTGTTACACCATTCAGAAGACTTGGCTGTTGTGGAGTGGGCCTATCCGACTTAAAAGAAAGAGGTATAAACTTGTTGATGCATTCTTGAAGACCCATCAAGTTTGACTCCACATTTTGGTCCACAGAGGACTCAAAGGTTGACGAGAAATGAGAGCCAGGAGATTTTCCTGTTTGGATGGACACTTCTTTTTCTCCGTGATGAAGTGACGATATACTGTCATTATACCAAGGTGGATTCTGGAGAATGTTATAATTGTTTACAGCTTGTGACTTTTTTTCAGTGTCAGACAGCTTTGGATTAACAATGTCAAGTTTAAAATTCTCATCCATTTAATTGTGCTCCTTCGAGACTGGAGCATTAATGGTCTTATCCTCCTTAACCGGGTTGAATTCAGTCTTCTCATTAATAGGATATTTCTTATTTTCTCTTGAATCTGCTTTCAAGTTGCTATATTTTCCAACAGCCCACCAAACTGATATTCCAAAACCTGCGATTGAAGTGCACATAATGACAAGTTTAATCATAATATCTTGATGCTTTAACAAGTAGTTAATAATGTACTGGGAATCGCAGGCTTTGTATCAAAAATGACGTCATAATGTTCCCCAAACTATGATGTTTATAGGAGAAATGATGTTACTGCTTTATAATTAAAATGACGTCACACTGACACTACTGCTATGATGTATGCAAAAGAATAATGCAGACTGAAGACTCCAAAATATACCTAAGAGCTACGAACGTCAATGAGCCTTTAATAAATATTAATCGAGAAAGGAATGTTAAAAAAATAGGCCATAATAAAAACTGATAATACTTTCAATAAATTTGATAATCTATTTAGTCAGAAGCAAAAAATAGATTAAACATTCATTTACGTTGATTTTAGAAATAAGTTATTTATGTTTTTAATTAATACACGGCTCTTTCCTTTAGAGCCAGATCTAAGTTGTTCTCCGATATGGTGGGGGGGGGGAATTTTTCGCACCCTGTCCTTAAAAATAAATAATATTTTTTAACCAAAAAAAAATTATTATAAAATAATCGTATATTAAGAGGTTGAGAGGTACCGCTGACTTTGAATCCTGCGATCTGAGTTCAAATCTCGGTGGAGGTTTTTTATAAATTGTAGCTTACTTATACTGCCATGTAGGTTTCTGCCGTAATACCTTCTTTTCAAAATCAAATTAATCACTATGTTGAGTACTAGCTATCGCTGTAATCCGAATTACAAACAGGAAAAAGCTTATGGCTTTTTCTTAGTTGGAATAGTGAGAGACAAACCTTACTATGGCACTATACACCAACCAAGTAAACTTTTCAAATGATGCTTGCATTATCTATACTCTCAATTGCTTTGTGCCGTGGTTTGTCACTTACTAAACTTCACCTATATCCGATGATCGATCCCTTATGTAATTAATTAAAATAACTTTTTCCTCAAAATAATTTTTTCAAAGAAAAGTAAATAACTCTATTAAACAAAAAATGAGCAAAAATAAAATCAAATAATATACCAAGCATGAATCTACCACAAATCAGCATCGATATATAAATAAAACCAAAAACGAACAGAAATTACAATAAATAACCGAGTCAAACTCAAAACGAGCAGAAATTAACATAAGTTGGGCTCGAAACCCCTATGCCTTCCCAAGGCGAGAACATAATTTGTACTTCACTGAAAAAAAAAATATATTTTTACTTTTATAACTTTAATAAATGAAATAATATTAACATTTTGATTACTAAATTTCAGTATATGTAAATTAAACTGACAATGAATATTCATTTGTATTTTTTTTACTAAAATACAAATTATGTTCTGGCCTTGGGATAGCATAGGGGTTTGAGCCCAACTTAAATTAATTTCTGCTCTTTTGAGTTTGCCTCGGTTATTTATTGTAAGTTCTATTCGTTTAGGGTTTCATTTATTTATCGATGCTGATTTGTGGTAGTTTCACGCTTGGTAGGATATTTGATTCTATTTTTGCTCATTTTTTGTTTAATGAAGTTTTTTACTTTTCTTTGAAAAACTTATTTTGTGGGAAAAGTTTTTTTAAACTAATTTCTGTTCGTTTTATATTGACATAGTCTTTTCAGGAAAAAAGAAAATAATACTTTAAATCTTTTCATTTTTTTAAGAGTTTATAGTCTGGCCTATTTGTATGCTGGAGAAAATTTTTCAGCAATTTTTTACAACAAACACCCTTTTAAAAATCTGGACACAAATAGTAGTGTTTAATTTAGTTTCATACCTCCTCTAGTTGACCTGAAATGGAAAACTTGATACCATTCGCAAAAAAATCTGTTTACTTTCTTTGATCGCTTCGATGCACTTACGCTATTTTGATTTGGTTAAATTTTAAGAGCAGATACAAAGTGCCCTGGTCTTCAATACAAAGTGCCCTGGTCTAAATAACAACAACAACAAAAATAATACATTATACCAACATCGATTTTTACTAAAAAATATTAAGCCTTCCAATCACTTTTGACTATTAAAAAGGGCACTAGGCCTTTCGATTTCCAATCGAATGAGCCCTTTTTGAGTTTCTACGACAGAACTTTCTATAAACAACTGATATATCCCCAGGGCATAAATTACAACCCTTACCCTAAGGGCTGTGAGGGTGGTTAACATTCTCTAAGACCTAATTTCCAGAACTTTCAACTACGTTAAACAAAATGGAGATCTAAAAATTTTGATTGGATGTGTCCGAGAAAATGTCGGGCGTGAGACTGGCTATAGTTGCTCTCAAATCACTTTCAACTATTAAAAAAGGCACTAGCCCTTTCAATTTCCGATCAAATGAGCCCTTTTGAAGTTTCTTCGACAACGCTTACAATAAAAACCTTAGATGCCCCAAGGGCATAACTTACAACCCTCGTCCTGAGGGCTGATGGAGGGTTGTCACCCTCACAGACCAAATGTCCAGAACTTTCTTCAACGTTGAACAAACGGGCGCTCGTAAACGTTTGACGGGAAGTGTTGTGGGGACTGGTGGGCGTGAGAGGGCGGTTAGTTAAACTCCATTCACTTTAAAAGATCAAAATGGTTACTATCCCTCTCAATATCTAATTGAATGAGCCCCTTTTGATGTTTTTACAACAACTCTATCAATAATAACCTTATATGCCCACAAGGCATAACTTACAACCTTTCCCCTGGGGGCTCTGGGGGGGTAGTCTTCCTTAAATACATAAGTTCAAGAACTTTTAACTAAGTCGAACAAAATGATTATCTTTTAACGTTGAGTGAATATGTTTGGGGTAAAGGTGGGCTTGAGAGGGAGGTTAATTACTTTCCACCAACTTTCGACTATTAAAAAGGACAATTTCAATTTCCAATCAAATGAGTCCCTTTTGAAATTTCTACAAAAACTTTCTATATAAACCTTATATGCCCCCAAGGCATAACTTACAACCCTTGCACTTAGGGCTCTGATGGGGTTATCATCCTAAAAGACCCTAAAATATAATGAACCACCTCAAATAAGCCTCTTCGTGGAAATGGAGTCACAGTACAGACACATATAGATGATGCAAGATTGATGAATGTGATATTATATTTTTGAAAATAGGTTATAGTTCTTGCCTGGGCCAAAGTAAATGATTTTACTTGTCTTTGAGCCAAATCCTACACTATGCAAGCTGAAGTGGAGCTTATGGGATGTGTCAGAGAGAACTCACTAAGGTTATTCTGGCAAGGTTTTACTTTTACAAGTTAAGTGTCTGCTTTGGAGTCACCCCGCTCAAGACGGAAGTAAGGAGGCACCAGTTTCAAATTGAAGTTAGAGCAAAACTCTGAAAGTACTTTGGAGGTGCGACTGTTCCCTGATGTGCGACTGTTGGTGCTGATGCAGAAGAATGATTTCACACGGAATATATATTCCGTGTGAATTACGAAATATATACACACATATATATATATATATATATATATATATATATATATATATATATATATATATATATATATATATATATATATATATATATATATATATATATATATATATATATATATATATATATATATATATATATATATATTATATATATATATATATATATATATATATATATATATTTCCATGTAACAAATATGTCCACGTTTCTGTATATAGATTTGATTATTAAATAATTATCAGAAATTGGAAAAATCATATGGTCTGATAATGTGTTTCCTTTTTCCACCCATCGTCTACAAGGAGTTCAAGCACCCCTCTCCCATTAATTTGGTTGCATACACCTGTATTTAATTTTATGATCCTACCTTTCCTTTTCTAGTTAACTATAGTCACCATTTAAGGGACCAGAAAGATATCGTTAACGTGGTATCTTCCATTTCAGGGACAATTCGAACAGAATTCAAATTATAGCTCCAAATTATTTCTCAAAAAGGGTTGTACCCAGGATTTTTTTTTCGGGGGGGGGGGGGTTACGGAAAAAAAACTTGAAAAAAACTCATAAATTTTTTTATATAAATTTTTATTACGTGTATACGATATTAAGAGTCGGACAAACAATGAGGGGGAGGGGGCTCAAACTCCTTAAGCCCCTTGGATACAGCCTTGCTTTCAAGACTCTGTTTTAAGCGAAATTGTAGGCACTAATTTGCAAAATTTACAAAATCCTGGAGATTATAGCATGCGTATGTTTTTTTTTCTTTTTTTTATTCAATTATATCTTTTAAAACATCTTTTTGCACTACTTCGCTTTCCATTTCAAATATTGGCAAAGAAAACGGAATGTCTTTCGTTGGAAGTTGATTAATAATTTTCGGGAGAATCTCTGGATGCTTGACCAACGCATCTTCAACTTCATTGCATCCCAGAGGAACATATGGTACAATTATGGCTAGATTGAATACCTCCTGAAAAACAAAATGGGTAAATGAATGAAGTACAATAGCGGAAGAGCCAGTTTGCTATTAAAATGCTGCCAGCGCAAGTAATATCCAGATGAACACCTTAAAATTGAAATTCAAAAGACTAGTGGCACACTATACATATTTGTATCAAGACGTGTCTTGCTATGAACAAAATGAAGAAAAGATAAAATAAAATTCACTTATGAGCAACCTTTGAAACTCATGGCATGATGGCTTGGCTATTTATGGAGCAGGACCTCAATGAAAAGAAGTGTTATTTTTTGGAAGAGATTGTACAAGATAAAGTGTTATTTTTTCGGAAGAGATTGCAAACGATAAGTTTTCGGCCGAACGTGTAGCCCAAACCGGCGTAATCACCAGCCCTAAAAATAGTCCAAACTAGCCCAAAATTAGCGAATGCCACTAAAAACTTATTATGCCTTATTATTGCACTTGCCTCTTTTTTGTCACTTAAAAAAACAAAAGAACTTTCAAGTCCCGCTAGAATGAGCTCTTTTCCGAACTCCTATTACCATTGGTTCAATACGATTACCCTTGGGAGGAAAAAAATAAAGAAATAAACGCGCACCTACGATGTTTCTTCTAGTATAAAATTTAATCTAAATTTTTTCAGAAGGGATTTTGAAACTATTACCTTTTTAGATCATTTTAGTGGCCAGAAAAGTCAAAATGACGGTTAAAAAAAAGAACTATGCAGCCGATTTTGAAGCTTGGTCTCGGCACTCGGCAGGTGGTAGGTTTGTATATATTAATTCTCGTTGTAAGTAGCAACCTCAAAATGAGTCAGTTTGGTTCGGGTACTCGGGAAAATGGAGGGCTCCCCAGAGAACACGTGGAACTTTTAAGGGTTTTGTTATCTAACGGCATAATTTTTTCTTTTTCACTCCATTTTTTACAAGTTTTGATGCTCGGTTTCTAGAAAATGCTGATAATCCCCAGTGCTGCTTATCCTTTAACTGCATATTCCCTTGTTCTCGCTGTGACACACCTTTTAGCTGCATATTTTTTTAATATTCACTTTTGTTTTTGAGTAGTTTTAATTCTTGCTGCCGCTTATCTTCGAACTGCACGTTTTACCCATGGGTAAACCCCTAATTTGGGTGAAAAATTGATTATTATATCGGAAATATGAGGAGGAACTATTGTAAAGACGGACGAGACGCATAATAGTTTATATATCCAGTGTTTTGTAGTCTATTTGATCAATATTATCTTCTAATTTCCTTCGAAGCTCTAGTTCACATTTTTTAATGTCGCAAGACGTATACATAGAAATGTGTTTTTTTTTTCAGTTACCCTTTCACCGTTACTAGGAAAGGGTCGTCCAATTTTAGTTTGGTTTTTTTATTTTAATGTTTGTTTTTTATATTTTTATAAGTTTTATTATGCACTGAGGACGGTCAAGCGGAGGTCTTGACAGAAATATTTTCATATATTTTTAATTTTTTCACTGGCTGTTAATTGTCCTCGTTTTCTTCCTTTCTTCGTGATTTTTTGTTTTATTAGTAAGGAGCGACCCAACTCAATAGTAACCGAAAAAATAAAAAACGGAATTTTGATTAAAAAAAATATATATATCAAGAGAATCAGTAGAGGAGGGGGTACCAGCCCTGACCCTCACCCCTGCTGCCATCTACAATTTAGTTCAATGCTGACGGGATATAATTTATTCAAGGATTATCGATCGAGTCTATTGTGGGTGTGTCAAGGTCAATCGATCTGTGGTTGTTTGGCCACGTGCGAATGACATGAGGGGGTGATTTACATAATCGATGGGGGAATTATTGATTCAAGGATTATCGATCGAGTCTAATGGGGGTCAAGGTCAATCGATCTGTTGTTGTTGTTTGGCCACGTGTAATGACATGAGGAGTGATTTACATAATCGCTCAGGGAATTATTGATTTATGACACTGTGGGGTGATTTACATAATCGCTAGGGGAAATTATTGATTCACGATGGGGGAATTATGAAACAAACATGACTTCATTATTGTTTGGCTAACCTAACCTGTGAACTTGATTTACATAATCGGCGGGGAAATTGATGATTCACGAAGAGGGAATTAAGAAACATTAAGGCTTCTCTAATCTGTGATTTACATAATCGCTAGGGGAAATTATTGATTCACGATGGGGGAATTATGAAACAAACATGGCTTCAGTGTTGTTTGGTTAGCTTAACCTGAGAAATTGATTTACATAATCGGCGGGGAAATTGTTGATTCACGAAGAGGGAATTAAGAAACATTAAGGCTTCTTTAATCTTTAGGCCTGAGGGATTTATTTATTATTGTTGTCAGGACAGGTACTGCTCCAGGAATAGATCCAAGTCATTAATGTCTTTGCCTCGGGAACAGTTCTACTGGTCGAACTCCAAAGGATATTAATAACCAAAGGCCATGGAAACAATTAGGCAAGAAACATCTTAGCGATGAATTGTTTTAGCGCGCGAGAAGGTTACCTATTAATTTGAAATGCGTTAGCACAGAGATGCCAATAACAAAGGAACACGCTGAATTTGCGTTTAGGGATTATTTGGGTGAAACCGTTTTAGACAGGTTATGGAACTATTTCGGCGAAACATATAGAGACATTTTAAAAGAATATTTTTGAAGAGATTTTAGAAGAGAATTTAATGGTGAAACTCTGTGGTCGTTATAATACACAAGTTTCATTTGAACAGTATTGTGAGGTCCTCTAACCCAACCCCAAAGGGTTCCAATCCTCATACCCCAACCCCGAAGGAAGGCCCCGGTCCTCAAAGGTCCACCGGGCTCCCAAAGGCCCTCCACCGGTCCCCAAATGTCCCCCAGGCCCCCAACTGCCCCCCGGACACTCAAAGGTCCCCCAAGCTCCCAAAGGGCCACCGGCGCCCCCAAAGGCCCCCCCCAGACCCGCAACGGCCATCCCCCGGCCCCCCCCAAAGGCACATCGAGCTCCCAAAGGACCAACGGGGTCCCCAAGGCCATCCCCCGGGCCCCAAATGTCACCCAGACACCCAAAGGCCCTCCCTGTGCCCCAAAGGCCCTCCCTGTGCCCCAAAGGCCCTCCCCGGCCCCCTCCTCCTCCTCCTCCCACCTCCACCTCCTCATCCCACCTCCTCCTCCTCATCCCATCCTCCTCCTCCTCCTCCTCCTCCCATCTCCTCCCTCCTCCTCCTCCCTCCTCCCCTCTCCCCCTCCCATTCCCTCCCCATTTTTTATACTTTTTTTGTGCATTGAGACACAGAAAGACCCCCTCCCCCCGGCCCCTCCCCCTCCAAAGGTCTGATTTTTTTCAAAGTTCATTTTGAATTTCTTTCATTGAAATGCAAGAGTTGGAATATTTCAGTAGTGTTTGGTTGTGGTTTACCTTGTCACAGTTACATTTTCTTGATTTTTCAAAGTTCATTTTGAATTTCTTTCGTTGAAATGCAAGAGTTGGAATATTTCAGTAGTGTGATGTTGTAGTTTACCCTGTCACAGTTACATTTTCTTGATTTTTCAAAGTTCATTTTGAATTTCTTTCGTTGAAATTCAAGAGTTGGAATATTTCAGTAGTGTTTGATCGCGGTTTACCCTAGCACAGGTACAGTTCCTTATTTTGTGAAAGTCCATTTCGATTTTCTGTCGTTGTAATGAGCCAGTTTGAATATTTCACTAGTGTTTGGGTGAGGTTTACATTGTCACAGTAACATTTTATTGATTTTTAAATTTTCATTTTTTATTTATTTAATTAAAATGCAAGAGTTGGAATATTTCAGTAGTGTTTGGTCGTGGTTTACCTTGTCACAGTTACATTTTCTTGATTTTTCAAAGTTCATTTTGAATTTCTTTCGTTGAAATGCAAGAGTTGGAATATTTCAGTAGTGTTTGGTTGCGGTTTACCTTGTCAAAGTTACATTAGCTTAATTTTTCAAAGTTCATTTTGAATTTCTTTCTTTGAAATGCAAGAGTTGGAATATTTCAGTAGTGTTTGGTTGTGGTTTACCATGTCACAGTTACATTCCATTAATTTTTCAAAGTTCATTTGAATTTCTTTCGTTGAAATGCAAGAGTTTGAATATTTAACTAGTGTTTGGTTGTGGTTTACCATGTCACAGTTACATTTTCTTGATTTTTGATAGTTCATTTTGAATTTCTTTCGTTGAAATGCAAGAGTTGGAATATTTCAGTAGTGTTTGGTTGAGGTTTACCATGTCAAAGTTACATTTTCTTAATTTTTCAAAGTTCATTTTAAATTTCTTACCTTGAAATGCAAGAGTTGGAATACGTCAGGAGTGTTTGGTCGGGGTTTACCATCACACAGTTACAGCCCATTAATTTTTCAAAATTCATTTTGAATGTCTTTCGGTGAACTGCAAGAGTTGGACTATTTCACTAGTGTTTGTTTGCGGTTTACCATGTCACAGTTACATTAACATAATTTTTCAAAGTTCATTTTGAATTTCTTTCGTTTAAATGCAAGAGTTGGAATATTTCAATAGCGTTTGGTTGTGGTTTACCATGTCACAGTTACATTTTCCTGATTTTTCAAAGTTCACTTTGAATTTCCTTCGTTGAAATGCAAGAGTTGGAATATTTCACTAGTGTTTGGTTGAGGTTTACCATGTCACAGTTACATTTTCCTGATTTTTCAAAGTTTATTTTGAATTTCATTCGTTGAAATGCAAGAGTTGGAATATTTCACTAGTGTTTGGTTGTGGTTTACCTTGTCACAGTTACATTTTCTTGAATTTTCAAAGTTCATTTTGAATTTCTTTCATTGAAATGCAAGAGTTGGAATATTTCAGTAGTGTTTGGCTGTATCTTCCACTTCAGTTCTTTATTTCACAAAGACATAAAGAAATTTAAAGTTCTATTCTAATTTTTCGGTGGTAGATAGGAAAAGCAATACCGTACTTGTGAATATTTTCACGGAAGATAAAAAGTTCTATGTCAATTTAAAATTTTCTCAACGAAGTCAAGGAAAGTTCAAGTTCTCTTCAGAATTTTACCAAAGAACACGCTACAATTCTAATTTCTCCAGAGAAAACAAAAATCTTCCACTTCAGTTCTTTATTTCACAAAGACATAAAGAAATTTAAAGTTCTATTCTAATTTTTCGGTTAGAAGATAGAAAAAGTAATACCATACTTGTGAATATTTTCATGGAAGATAAAAATTTTTAGTTCAATTTAAAATTTTCTCAACGAAGTCAAGGAAAATTCAAGTTCTCTTCTGAATTTTACCAAAGAACACACTTCAATTCTAATTTCGCCAGAGAAAACAAAAATCTTCCACTTGAGTTGTTTATTTCATAAAGACATAAAGAAATTTAAAGTTCAATTCTAAATTTTTTTTGATGGAAGATAAAAAAAGCAATACCATACTTATGATTATTTTCACGGAAAATAGAAAGTTTTAGTTTAATTTAAAGTTTTCTCAACGAAGTCAAGAAAAGTTCAAGTTCTCTTCTGAACTTTACCAAAGAATACGCGTCAATTCTAAGTTCACCCAGAGAAAACATAAATCTTCCACGCCATTTTTAAGTTCACCAAGACATGAAAAATTTAAAGTTCAATTCTAATTTTTCGGTGGCAGATAGGAAAAGTTATACTATGATTTTTATTATTTTCTATGAATGTAAAAAGTTATAGTTCATTTTTAATTTTCTCAACGAAGTGAAGAAAAGTTCAAGTTCTCTTCTGAATTTTACCAAAGAACACACTTTAATTCTAATTTCTCCAGAGAAAACAAAAATCTTCAGCTTCAGTTGTTTATTTCACAAAGACATAAAGAAATATAAAGTTCAATTCTAAATTTTTCTGTGGTAGATAGGAAAAGCAATACCGAAATTGTTAAATATTTTCACGGAAGATAAAAAGTTAGAGTTCAATTTAAAATTTTCTCAAAGAAGTGAAGAAAATTACAATTTTTCTCTTCTGAATTTTACCAAATAACACTATATAATTCTAATATCTCCAGAGAAAACAAAAATCTTCCACTTCAGTTCTTTATTTCACAGTGACATAGATAAATTTAAAAGATCAATTCTAATTTTTCGGTGGTAGATAGGAAAAGAAATACCATACTTGTCAATATTTTCATGGACGATAAAAAGTTCCAATTCAATTTAAAATTTTCTCAACGAAGTCAAGGAAAGTTCAAGTTCTCTTCGGAATTTTACCAAAGAACACACTACAATTCTAATTTCTCCAGAGAAAACAAAAATCTTCCACTTCAGTTCTTTATTTCACAAAGACAAAGAAATTTAAAGTTCAATTCTATTTTTTCGGTTGGAAGATAGAAAAAGCAATACCATACTTGTGAATATTTTCACGGAAAATAAAAAGTTCTAGTTTAATTTAAAATTTTCTCAACAAAGTGAAGAAAAATTCAAGTTCTCTTCTGAATTTTACAAAAGAACGCACTTCAATTCTAATTTCGCCAGGGAGAACATAAATGTTCCACGTAATTTTTAAGTTCACCAAGAGATAAAAAAATTTAAAGTTCAATTCTAATTTTTCGATGGCAGATAGGAAAAGCTATACTATGATTTTGATTATTTTCTATGAAGGTAAAAAATTCTAGTTCATTTTTTAATTTTCTCAACGAAGTGAATAAAAGTTCAAGTTCTCTTCGGAATTTTACCAAAGAACACACTTTAATTCTAATTTCTCCAGAGAAAACAAAAATCTTCCGCTTCAGTTGTTTATTTCACAAAGACATAAAGAAATTTAAAGTTCAATTCTAAATTTTTCAGTGGTAGATAGGATAAGCAATACCGTACTTGTGAAATATTTTCACGGATGATAAAAAGTTCTAGTTCAATTTAAAATTTTCTCAACGAGGTCAAGGAAAGTCCAAGTTTTCTACTGAAATTTACCAAAGAACACAATACAACTCTATTTTCTCAAGAGAAAATAAAAATCTTCCGCATAAGTTCTTTATTTCACAATGACATAATGAAATATAAAGTTCAATTCTAAATTTTTCGGTGGCAGATAGAAAAAGTAATACCACACTTGTGAATATTTTCCCGGGAGATCAAAAGTTCTAGTTCAATTTAAAATTTTCTCAACGAAGTGAAGAAAAATTCAAGTTCTCTTCTGAATTTTACCAAAGAACACAATTCAATTCTCTATATTCGCCAGAGAAAATAAAAATCTTCCAATTCAGTTCTTTATTTCACAAAAACATAAAGAAATTTAAAGTTCAATTCTAAATTTTTCGGTGGCTGATAGAAAAAGTAATACCATACTTGTGAATATTTTCCCGGAAGATAAAAAGTTATAGTTCAATTTAAAATTTTCTCAACGAAGTGAAGAAAAGTTCAAGTTCTCCTCTGAGCTCTACCAAAGAACACACTTCAATTCTAATTTCTCCAGAGAAAACAAAATCTTCCACTTCAGTTCTTTATTTCACAAAGGCATAAAGAAATTTAAAGTTCTATTCTAATTTTTCGGTGAGAGATAGAAAAATTAATATCATACTCGTGAATATTTTCACAGAAGATAAATACCATACAGGTGAATATTTTCACGGAAGATAAAAAGTTCTAGTTCATTTTAAAATTTTCTCAACGAAGTCAAGGAAAGTTCAAGTTCTCTACTGAATTTTACCAAAGAACACGCTACAATTCTAATTTCCCAGAGAAAACAAAAATCTTCCACTTCAGTTCTTAATTTCACAAAGACACAAAGAAATTTAAAGTTCAATTCTAATTTTTCGGTGGAAGATAGAAAAAGTAATACCATACTTGCGAATATTTTCCCAGAAGATAAATACCATTCATGTAAATATTTCCCCGGAAGATAAAAAGTTCTAGTTCAATTTTAAATTTTAACAACGAAGTGAAGAAATGCTCAAGTTCTCTTCTGAATTTTCTTAAAGAAGTGAAAAAAGTTTGCCCCATTCTGAATTTTAACAATGAAAATGAAAAATCTCCCACTTCAGTTCTTAATTTCTCAAACTAGGTTAAGTTAGGTTAGGTTAGCCCACGTACGCGTCACTTAGGTTAGCTTAGGTTAGGTGAGAGACAGGCAAAAAGTTAGGTGTATGATTAGGTTAGGTTAGGTTAGATTAAGTTAGCTTAGATTAAGTTAGGTTAGGTTAAGTTAGGTTAGGTTAGGTTAGCCTACGTACGCGCGCGTACGTAGGCTAACCTAGCCTAACTTACACAACCAGGCTAACCACAACCAAACACTAGTGAAATATTCCAACTCTTGCATTTCAACTAAATAAATTCAAAATGAACTTTGAGAAATCAAGTGAATGTAACTGTGACATGGTAAACCACAACCAAACACTAGTGAAATATTCCAACTCTTGAATTTCAACGAAAGAAATTCAAAATGAACTTTGAAAAATTAAGGGAATGTAACTGTGACAAGTTAAACCGCAACCAAACACTACTGAAATATTCCAACTCTTGCATTTCAACTAAAGAAATTCTAAATGAACTATGAAAAATCAAGAAAATGTAACTGTGACACGGTAAACCACTACCAAACACTACTGAAATATTCCAACTCTTGCATTTCAATGAAAGAAATTCAAAATGAACTTTGAAAAATCAAGATAATGTAACTGTGACATGGTAAACCGCAACCAAACACTACTGAAATATTCCAACTCTTGCATTTCAACGAAAGAAATTCAAAATGGACTATCAAAAATTAAGGGAATGTAACTGTGACAGGGTAAACCACAACCAAACACTAGTGAAATATTCCAACTCTTGCATTTCAACGAAAGAAATTCAAAATGAACTTTGAAAAATTAAGGGAATGTAACTATGACAGGGTAAACTACAACATCACACTACTGAAATATTCCAACTCTTGCATTTCAACGAAAGAAATTCAAAATGAACTTTGAAAAATCAAGAAAATGTAACTGTGACAAGGTAAACCACGACCAAACACTACTGAAATATTCCAACTCTTGCATTTCAATGAAAGAAATTCAAAATGAACTTTGAAAAAAATCAGACCTTTGGAGGGGGGAGGGGCCGGGGGAGGGGGTCGTTCTGTGTCTCAATGCACAAAAAAAGTATAAAAAATGGGGAGGGAATGGGAGGGGGAGGGGAGGGGGAGGAGGAGGAGGGAGGAGGTGGGATGAGGAGGAGGGAGGAGATGGGAGGAGGAGGAGGAGGAGGAAGAGGGATGAGGAGGAGGAGGTGGGAGGAGGAGGAGGAGGAGGAGGAGGGAGGAGGAGGAAGAGGGCCGGGGGAGGGCCTTTGGGGCACAGGGAGGGCCTTTGGGGCACAGGGAGGGCCTTGGGGGGTCGGGGGGACATTGGGGGACCGGGGGATGGCCTTTGGGAGCCCGTTGGGCCTTTGGGAGCTCGATGGGCCTTTGGGGGGGCCCGGGGAGGGCCGTTGAGGGTCTGGGGTGGGCCTTTGGGGGCGCCGGTGGCCCTTTGGGAGCTTGGGGGACCTTTGAGTGTCCGGGGGGCAGTTGGGGGCCTGGGGGACATTTGGGGACCGGTGGAGGGCCTTTGGGAGCCCGGTGGACCTTTGAGGACCGGGGCCTTCCTTCGGGGTTGGGGTATGAGGATTGGAACCCTTTGGGGTTGGGTTAGAGGACCTCACAACACTGTTCAAATGAAACTTGTGTATTATAACGACCACAGAGTTTCACCATTAAATTCTCTTCTAAAATCTCTTCAAAAATATTCTTTTAAAATGTCTCTATCTGTTTCGCCGAAATAGTTCCATAACCTGTCTAAAACGGTTTCGCCCAAATAATCCCTAAACGCAAATTCAGCGTGTTCCTTTGTTATTGGCATCTCTGTGCTAACGCATTTCAAATTAATAGGTAACCTTCTCGCGCGCTAAAACAATTCATCGCTAAGATGTTTCTTGCCTAATTGTATCCATGGCCTTTGGTTATTAATATCCTTTGGAGTTCGACCAGTAGAACTGTTCCCGAGGCAAAGACATTAATGACTTGGATCTATTCCTGGAGCAGTACCTGTCCTGACAACAATAATAAATAAATCCCTCAGGCCTAAAGATTAAAGAAGCCTTAATGTTTCTTAATTCCCTCTTCGTGAATCAACAATTTCCCCGCCGATTATGTAAATCAATTTCTCAGGTTAAGCTAACCAAACAACAATGAAGTCATGTTTGTTTCATAAGTCCCCCATCGTGAATCAATAATTTACCCTATCGATTATGTAAATCACAGATTAAAGAAGCCTTAATGTTTCTTAATTCCCTCTTCATGAATCATCAATTTCCCCGCCGATTATGTAAATCAAGTTCACAGGTTAGGTTAGCCAAACAACAATGAAGCCATGTTTGTTTCATAATTCCCCCATCGTAAATCAATAATTTCACCTAGCGATTATGTAAATCACCCCACAGTGTCATAAATGAATAATTCCCTGAGCGATTATGTAAATCACTCCTCATGTCATTACACGTGGCCAAACAACAACAACAGATCGATTGACCTTGACCCACATTAGACTCGATCGATAATCCTTGAATCAATAATTCCCCCATCGATTATGTAAATCATCCCTCTTGTCATTCGCATGTAGCCAAACAACAACAGATCGATTGACCTTGACACACCCACATTAGACTCGATCGATAATCCTTGAATAAATTATGTCCCGTCAGCATTAAACTAAATTGTAGATGGCAGCAGGGGTGAGGGTCAGGGCTGGTACCCCCTCCTCTACTAGAATCATATTTTTATGCTGATGTCAAATACATAAGTTTTATTCAAGACGAATTTGACCCCTTCACTATTTCACATTTATGGATATGCACGCACTGTTTCAACTTTCAAAATATAAACAAATTTAGATCCCGACGAAAACACCCCACGAAAATTCCAACACAATCCCAACAAAACCTTGAAATAGTTCTTTAGATACACGTCTAGAATTAATTTTCTTATATTGTGTTTCTACATTTAGTTTTAACTTTAAAACAGATTCAATTTCAATATTTAATGGGATCAAAAACAAGAAGAATAAAGGGGTACCTGTTCTACTCAAGGGTCCTCTTTTATTACTTTGCTAGAGAAGTCACATAAACAAAAAAAAATGATACGGCACAGGCATTGGATTAAGTATAGCATAGCTTTACTTAAGCAGGATATATCGGTTGAATCTACGTTTGATAAAATAAATGAACAGTATGTGTCACCTGCAGGACCATAGGGCAGAGAATTTAAAGAAGCAGGGAGAAAGGTAACGGTTCAATAACGGTGCAGAATAAAACTGATAAAAATATAAAAACCAAACCTTAAAATAAAAACACCAAACTAAAATTGGTCAAATTCGTCTTGAATAAAACTTATGTATTTGACATCAGCATAAAAATATGATTCTCTTGATATATATATTTTTTTTTAATCAAAATTCCGTTTTTTATTTTTTTCGGTTACTATTGAGTTGGGTCGCTCCTTACTAATATTAAATAAAAAAAACAAGTTTTTTTAACTGAAAGTAAGGAACGACGTTAAAACTTAAAACGAACAGAAATTATTCCGTATATGAAGGGGGCTGTCCCCCTCCTCAACGCCTTGCTCTTTACGCTAAAGTTTTTTTATTGTTTAAAAAAATAGAGTTGTGAGAAAGTCAAACTTTAGCGTAAAGAGCGAGGCGTTGAGGAGGGGGACAGCCCCTTCATATACGGAATAATTTCTGTTCGTTTTAAGTTTTAACGTCGTTCCTTACTTTCAGTTAAAAAAACTTGTTTTTTTTATTTAATTTTTGAACGTTTTTGAATTAATGCAGGTTTTGATTTTGGCTCACCGTACATGAATAATTAAAACAAAATTTGCATATTATATTTGGTTAAATGGCTTTCTCGAAACTTGTTTAATTTCATTTACGAACGTTTTTATTAGTAATAAATATACGTAACTTAGAATTAACTTACGTAACGAACTTCTATATTCATAAATTTTTAACACGTATATTAGGGGGTTCGCCCCCTAGTCAATACCCTGCTCTCTAAACTATAGTTCGAATTTTTTTTCCAGTTCTTTAAAAATGACCTCTTAATCACAATCAGTTGATCAGTTGAAAAACTTGTTCTTTTTTATTTAATTCCTGATCTTTTTCTTTAATAATGCTGGGAAATCCGGCGCCCCCTTCATAGCAATGTCCCTTCCCCCATGAAAACTTCCTTCATGGAAAGATCCTTCCATATAGACCCCGACCCTCTCCTTCCCCCACCTACCAGAAAAAATCTCCTCTGAAAAAGTCTGTATACTTCCCAATAACCAATACTATATGTTAACATTGAGTAAAGTTCATAACTTTCAGCCCTCCCCCTGGGGACTTTGGGGGATCAAGTCATCCTAAAAGACATTTTTATCATATTTTCGACCATGCTGAACAAAATGGCTATCTCAAAATTTGGATCGGGTGACTTTGGGGAAAAAATGAGCGTGGGAGGGGGCCTAGTTGTCCTCCATTTTTTTTGGTCAATTAAAAAAGGCAATAGAACTTTTTTTTACGTTAAAAAGGCCCCCTCCCAATTTTTAAAAGGCCCCGTGGTTCTTAACGTAACCCCCTGGGGAAAAAAAAAAAAAAAAAAAAAAAAACAAAAAAAAAAAACAAAACCCCTCCGGGTGCTTTCTTCTGGAAAAAAATTTCAAATACACAATTTTTGTAGATTGGCGATTGAAACCTCTACAGTAGGGTTCTCTGATACGCTGAATATGATGGTGTGATTTTAATTAAGGTTCTATAACTTTTAAGGGGTCTTTCCCCCTTTTTTCGAAAATCTGCCAAATATTCTCAGGCACTTAACTTTTGATGGGTAAACTTAAACTTAATGAAACTTATATATTTGAAATCAGAATTAAAATCTGATTCTTTTGATGTATCTATTGGTATCAAAATCCCGTTTTTTAGAGTTTCGGTTACCATTGAGCCGGGTCGCTCCTTACTTACAGTTCGTTACCACGAACTGTTTGAAAACAAAAAATCGCGAAGAAAGGAATAAAACGAGGACAATTAACAGCCAGTGAAAAAATTGAAAAATTATGCAAATATTTCGGTCAAGACCTCCGCTTGACCGTCCTCAGTGCAGAATAAAACTGATAAAAATATAAAAACCAAACCTTAAAATAAAAACACCAAACTAAAATTGGACGACCCTTTCCTAGTAACGGTGAAAGGGTTACTGTATAAAAAACACAAGTCTAAATGGCATTTCAGAATTTCATTTTGCGTAAAGCACTTTTAAAGGCTGATCGCTTTCCAGTCTGATTATTATCGGAGACTCTATTCGATTGCACAATACAACTTTGTGGATGTATGTAAAAACGATCAGAATTAATAATTTTGTCATAAATGGGACTTAAAAAAATTTCTCCAGTGTCCCTATTGAGAGCTACCTTTTGTTGAATGTGCTTTTTTATATCAACTGCCTCCCTGAAAACCTGCGTGAGACCCTTAACGGGGGCAACGATGGAGGCCTCGTCAAACAAAATGAAATGGTGTGGACTCTCATACACATGTTGCGCCAAGGCGGAATCAAAAACCTCAGGCCTTTGGCGTAACCTCATTGCCTTGTCGATTGAGGACTTTTGCTCATATAACCTCTCACCCAATTGCGGTTGGGTTCTACCCAACAACTAAATTAAAATAAAAAACGGAATTTTGAAAAAAAAAATACATATATCAAGAGAATCATATTTTTATGCTGATGTCAAATACATAAGTTTTATTCAAGACGAATTTGACCCCTTCACTATTTCACATTTATGGATATGCACGCACTGTTTCAACTTTCAAAATATAAACAAATTTAGATCCCGACGAAAACACCCCACGAAAATTCCAACACAATCCCAACAAAACCTTGAAATAGTTCTTTAGATACACGTCTAGAATTAATTTTCTTATATTGTGTTTCTACATTTAGTTTTAACTTTAAAACAGATTCAATTTCAATATTTAATGGGATCAAAAACAAGAAGAATAAAGGGGTACCTGTTCTACTCCAGGATCCTCTTTTATTACTTTGCTAGAGAAGTCACATAAACAAAAAAAAATGATACGGCACAAGCATTAGATTAAGTGTAGTATAGCTTTACTTAAGCAGGATAGATCGGTCGAATCTACGTTTGATAAAATAAATAAACAGTATGTGTCACCTGCAGGACCATAGGGCAGAAAATTTAAAGAAGCAGGGAGAAAGGTATTACTCTATCTATCAAACAGTTCGTGGTAACGAACTGTAAGTAAGGAGCGACCCGGCTCAATGGTAACCGAATCTCTAAGAAACGGAATGCTGATACAAATAGATACATCAAAAGAATCAGATTTTAATTTGATTTCAAATATATAAGTTTCATCAAGGTTAATCTTCATCAAAATTTACGAGCCAGAGAAAATTTGGCAGATTTTTGAAAAAAGGGGGAAAGACCCCCTAACAGTTATAGAACCTTAATGAAAATCACACAATCATATTCAGCGTATCAGACAAACCCACTTTAGAGGTTCCATGCTCCTATCTAAAAAAATGTGGATTTTTGAATTTTTTGCCAGAAGAAAGATCACGGATGCGTGTTTATTTGTTTGTTTGTTTGTTTTTGTTTTTTTTTTGTTTTTTTTTCCCCAGGGGTGATCGTATCGACCCCGGGGTCCGAGAATATCGTGGGAGGGCTCCTTGGAACGGAAATTAAAAGTTCTATTGCCCTTTTTAAGTGACCAAAAAAAGTGGAGGGCAACTAGGCCCCCTCCCACTCTCATTTTTTTCTCAAAGTCACCCAATTAAAATTTCGAGATAGCCATTTTGTTTAGCATAGTCGAAAATCTAATAAATATGTCTTTTACGATGACTTAATCCCCCACAGTTCCCAGGGGAGGGGCTGCAAGTTATGAACTTTGCCCATTGCTTACATATCGTATTGGTTATTGGGACGTATACAGACATTTTCAGGAAGAATTTTTTTCTGGTGGGGGGGGGAGGGGGCTGGAGGAGGGGGTTACTCGGGAGAATCTTTCCGTGGAGGATGTTTCTTTTGGGGTAAGGGACATTTCTATGAAGGGGGCGCCGGATTTCCAAGCATTATTTAAAAAACGATCAGAAATTAAATTAAAAAAAACTAGTTTTTTCAACTGAAAGTAAGAGGCAACATTAGAACTTCAAATGAATAGAAATTATTACGTATATGATGGGCTCCTCCCCCAAGTCAATACCTCGCTCTTTACGCTACAGTTTTTTTTTGTGCTTTCAAAAGAGCTATCTATTCTAATTAAACGGCCTTTGTGATTCAGGGGTGTGTGAATTAAATTTTTTTTTTAACTTTTAACGTAAAGAGCGTGGTATTGACTAAGGGGAGAACCCCAGTATATACGTAATAACATATACGTAATAAAAAACAAAAACAAAAAAAAACAAGCGATACAGCTCAATAGTAAACCAAACTTTTAAAAACGGGACATTGATGTTAATAAATGTATCAAAAGAATGGGCTTATAACGCTGATTCTAAATATATGAATTTTATTAAGTTTAGTATTTTTCATCAAGGCTACGAGCCTGAGAAAACTTACCTGATTTTTTAAAGAGGGGGGAAACATCCCCTACAAGTGAAAAAATTTTAATGAAAATTACACCGTCAGATTCGGCGTATCAGAAAACCCTATAACATAGGTTTCAAGCTCATATCTGCAAAAATCTGTAACTTTGTATTTTTTGCCAGAAGAAAAATATACGAATATAGAAGTTCGTTACGTAAGTTAATTTGTAAATTACGTCAGAACCTAATTTAGAGACAGCCATTTAGCAAAAGAAAAGTAAAATTTTTATGGAAATTTTGTTTACTTATTCAATGACGGCGAGCCAAAATAAAAGCTGCATTAACTAAAAAACGATCAGAAATTAAATAAAAAAAACAAGTTTTTTTAACTAAAAGTAAGGAGCAACATTAAAACTTAAAACGAACAGAAATTAGTCCGTTCATAAAAGGGGCGGTCTCCTCCTCAATGCCTCCTCTTTACGACAAAGTTTTGTATCGTTTTAAAAAATAGAATTATGTGAAAGAGTCAAATTTTAGCGTAAAGAGCGAGGCGTTGAGGAGGGGACAGCCCCTTTCATATACGGAATAATTTCTGTTCGTTTTAAGTTTTAATGTCGCTCCTTACTTTCAGTTTAAAAAACTTGATTTTTTTATTTAATTATAGAAAATTCCACAGGGAGATATGCAATATAAGATGACCCAGATTTTTTTTTTTCAAGATTTAAGTGTTTTTTTTTCAATGACCGGTTTTACAAGTAATAAATAATATTATTATTTTAATTTATTGTTTAATTTTATTTTTTTTTGATTATATATTATAAAAGTTTATTATATTTTTTCTATTTTGCTATTTTTTATGTTCTATTTTATTTATGTTATTTTAATATTTTCATGTCTGTATGTTTGGATTTAAAATACACTTCTCTATTTGTCTATGTAACATGCAGAATAATTGTACCAAACACATTTTGCATGCACACCCGCTCTACTTTACCCCCCCCCCCCTAATATACAAATCTATAGCACAAATTTATTTCTAAAGTAACGAAGAAACTAACGAAAAAACTGGTGTGTTCTCGAATTTTACAAAGCGTAAACTTGAGTGAGTGGCACATCAAACAGTTCGTGGTAACGAACTGTAAGTAAGGAGCGACCCGGCTCAATGGTAACCGAAACTCTAAAAAACGGAATTATGATACAAATAGATACATCAAAAGAATCAGATTTAATTCTGATTTCAAATATATAAGTTTCATCAAGTTTAGTCTTACCCATCAAAAGTTACACGCCTGAGGAAATTTGGCTGATTTTAGAAAAAAGGGGGAAAGACCCCCTTAAAGTTATAGAACCTTAATGAAAATCACACCATCATATTGTATATGGCCCTGTAGAAAGGCTTTTGAATACACGATTATTACTATTATTATTATGTGTGTAACATTGTGTGTAATTGTGTGAGTTAGTTTTATAGTATTATGTGTGCTTTTGTGTTATAATTGTAATGTTATTTTATTTTTATTTGCTATGGGCTATGTTTAGTTTTTGTTATATATGCTATTAGCATGTGTTTTGACTTTATATGCAACTGTGTTTGTTTTTGCCATGGCCCAAAGAGGCTTTTGTTTTGCAATAAATATCTATCTATCTATTCAGCGTATCCGAGAACCCTACTGTAGAGGTTTCAAGCACCTATCTACAAAAACGTGGAATTTTGCATTTTTTTGCCAGAAGAAAGATCACGGATGCGTGTTTATTTGGTTTTTTTTCCAGGGGTGATCGTATCGACCCAGTGGTCCTAGAATATCGTGGGAGGGCTCATTGGAACGGAAATTAAAAGTTTTAGTGCCCTTTTTAAGTGACCGAAAAAATGGAGGGCAACTAGGCCCCCTCTCAAGCTCCATTTTTTCCCAAAGTCACCCGATCAAAATTTTGAGATAGCCATTTTGTTCAGCATGGTAGAAAATATGATAACTATGTCTTTTAGGATGACTTAATCCCCCGAAGTCCCCGGGGGGAGGGCTTAAAGTTATGAACTTTACCCAATGTTAACATATAGTATTGGTTATTGGGAAGTAGGCCTATACAGACATTTTCAGGGGGGTTTTTTTCTGGTAGGTGGGGGGGGTGTCGGGGGTTAAATAAGAGTATCTGACCATGAAGGAAGTCGTAATGGGGGAAGGGAAATTGCTATGAAGGGGGCGCCGGATTTTCCAGCATTATTAAAGAAAAAGATCAGAAATTAAATAAAAAAAGGTTTTTCAACTGAAAGTAAGGAACGACATCAACACTTAAAACAAACGCAAAATATTACGCATATGATTGGGTTCACCCCCTATTCAATACCTTGCTCTTTAAGCCAAAGATTTCGTAATAGCCATTTATTCTAATTAACGGCCTTTGTGATTAAGGGGTCATTTTTAAAGAATTGGAACAAAATTCGAACTTTAGCTTAAAGAGCAAGGTATCGACTAGGGGGCGAACCCCCTAACATACGTTTTAAAAATCAATTAATATAGAAGTTCGTTACGTAAGTTACGTGTATTTATTACTAATAAAAACGTTCGTAAATAAAATTGAACAAGTTTCGAGAAAGCCATTTAACAAAAAAAAAAGTAAAATTAATATACAAATTTTGTTTTAATTATTTATGTACGGTGAACCAAAATCAAAACCTGCATTAATTCAAAAAGTTCAAAATTTAATTAAAAAAACAGTATTTTTAACTGAAAGAAAGGAACGACGTTAAAACTTAAAACGAACAGAAACTATTCTGTATATGAAAGGGGCTGTGCCCTCCTCAACGCCTCGCTCTTTACGCTAAAGTTTGACTTTCTAACAACTCTTTTTTTTAAACAATAAAAAACTTTAGACTGCCCAATAAGACTGCCCATATAGACTGCCCAATAAGAAAAACCAAACAATAGCGGATAACAGCGCGTAAACTCAATTTCTGATGATAAACAGCTTGAGAATAGCGATATGAATGAAACTAAATAGCTTCAAGAAACTAAAACCTACTAACAGTGTAATTAAAAAATGTGACTCTTAAGATTAAATAATTAAATTACATAGAACTGTTTCAGTATTGTGACAACCAAGGAGATCGCAAAAAAATGAAGCGCCCAGTATGTTAAGGTGTTTCAGGGCCTAAGCAATCAGGACATGTGCAAATATTGAGTTTATAGTAAAATATTGTAGACTGCAAAATAGTTCAATTCAGAAGAAAAAATTAAACCCCAGACCTTCAAACCATGTTTTTACAATTTTGTCCTCAAGAGGAGCCAAAACATTATACATTATACATTACTAACATTATTTACAATTCTTGTGGAATATATTTTTAGAAGTAAGGGTTGAATATGCCAAATACTCTAAAATAATTTGAAATAGCTATATTTGATTTTAGAAGTAAAAATGTTTCCTAACCCGAGTTAGATGGTTCAAAATATTAAAATACAATGTAATCAAAGAGTCATAACGACAAGTAAATTTATTATTCATTCAATGATTTTGATTAAAATAATAACACTGACTACCCAGGCAAATTTCTATTCGTTTCATCCAAATTTTCATATGGTTATACAAATTCTTACGGATATTCGCATTATGGTAAGATAGCTAGCCTTATTGATTATGTTATAATAAACCAAAGACTGGCAGGATCGATAAAAGATACTACGGAATATAAGAGTACTGTTATTGATGTTAATAGTAAAGATCACCATCTAGTAGTGTCTACGGTTAACCTAAAGCCGAAATACAGGAAGGATAACTAGCTTTCGGGAATCTAAGACGTTGGTAGACTCCAGGATGATAATTTGAGAGAAACTTTCAAGGAACAGTTGAATATCAAACTGGAGAGTTTAATAATTTGACAATGTATAAAATTTGATGGATGGAATGATTTTAGGAAAATAGTTTGTGAAGGCGTTGATGGTGTCTTAGAGAAGAAAGTTAGAAAGATAGCTAGGAATATTAGTGAAAATTCTTTATTTTTAATGAAAAGGAGGAGGGGCTTATACAAGAATTATTTGCGTGATAGATCAAATGAAAATAAGAGCAATGTAAATAAAGTGGAGAAAGCATTAAAATATGCATTAATGAGGTGTGAAATGGAGGCCATGGATAAAATTACTAAAGATCTAGAAGATGTAGCCAGACGGCATAATAGTAAAATATTTTACTGGCACTTTATTAAATTGATAATATATTCAACTTTCTACATGATAATCATAAGAATCGCCATTTACATCATTTTTAACGTTTTGTTCCGTTTTTGCCACTGTTTTTTTTTGCTAGATGCAGGTACTAGATTTGTAATTCTAATTTCTAACTTGAAATACTGACTAATTTCTAACCTGAAATACATTATTTCTAACCTGAAATACTGTCTGTTTTCCAATTTGCACATAATTGCAAGCAGCAGTTGGTAGAACCTTCTATTTTTAAGACACAGTAGCCTTAGCCCACCCTTTAGGGCTAATTAATAAAAATAAAATGAAGCCAAGAGACTGGCTTGTAAAAATGAAGTTGTCAAGGCTCCAGGGATCTAGCTACCTTGTATTCCCAAAAATTACCCCCATGTTGCTGGTAAATTAAAAAAAAATAGTTAGTTTTATAATGAAGTAAACTCTAAAATTATTATAGTTAGTTCTGCTTTTATTAATGATATTTTTTTTTCTTTTAACAGATATTTTCATTCTTCTAAGAAAGAAAAAAGAGAGATCAAGAAGATGAAGAGTTTATTTTTGGACCCTAGAATAATGAAAAAAATATATATAAACACCCGTTATTGTAAAATAAATAAAGTTTACTGGATTTTGAATACTTAAAATGACAAAATACATTGGAAACTTTCTGTCAATAAGAATTACAGACAATAAAACAACAAATTCATTTCAAGACGAAGCATATACATGTGCCCTTTAAAGACAAAATTGGCAAGTCAATTTATAACTAATTTTGACAATCATAGGCAGCGCAATAGCGCTGCCTTAGTACAGAAAGATGTTGGCACACTGCATTTGTGGTTGGTATTAGACCAGGGAACTTCATATCGAAAGGGCTGTCGTAGAAACTTCAAAAAGGACTCATTTAATTGGAAACTGGAAGGGTTTGTGTCCTTTTTAATAGCCGAAAGAGATTGTAAGGCAACAAACACCCCTTCCACACCCACTATCTCCTCAAACACATGTAATCAAAATTTTGATATAGCCATTTTGTTCAACGTAGTTGAAAGTTTTGGAGATTATGTCTTTGAGGAGGACACTCCCCCTCAGAGCCCTCAGGGCAGGGGTTGTAAGTTATGCCCTGGGGGCATATAAGGTTTTTACAGAAAGCGCTGTCGTAAAAACTTCAAACAGGACTCACTCAATTGAAAATTGAAAGGGCTCATCCCTCTACAATAGTTGAAAGTGAATGGAGGGCAACTAGCCCCCTTCTCGTGCCCAAAACTCCCCCAAACATCTGCAATCAAAATTTTGAGATATTCATTTTGTTCAACGTAGTTGAAAAATCTGGAAATTACGTCTTTGAGGATGAAAACCCCCTCTGAGCCGTCAGGGCAAGGGTTTAACATTATGCCCTAGGGGCAGATGAGGTTTTTTATAGAAAGTGTTGTCGTAGAAACTTAAAATAGGGTTCATTTGAATAGAAATTAAAAGGAATAGTGCCTTTTTTAATTTTTTTAATAGTGGGAAGTGATTGGAGGGCAACTAAATCCTCTTTCACGCCCATTATTTCCACTAACACATCTAATCAAAATTTTTAGATAGCCATTTATTTTTTCAACATAGTTTAAAGTTCTGGAAATTAGGTCTCTGAGAATAATAACCCCCTCACAGCCCTCAGGGAAAGCGTTGTAAGTTATGCAATGGGGGCATACAAGGTTTTTATAGAAAGGGTTGTCGTAGCAACTTTAAGAGGGGCTCGATTGGAAATTGAAAGGGCCAGTGTCCTTTTTAATAGTAGAAAGTGATTGGAGGGCAACTAACCCCCCTCACGCCCACCATTTCCACAAACGAATCCAATGAAAATTTTGAGATAGCTATTTTTTTTTGACAGTCGAAAGTTATGCAAATTAGGTCTTTGAGGATGATAACTCCCTCAGAGCCCTCAGGGCAAGGGTTGCAAGTTATGCTCTGGGAGCATATAATGTTTTTATAGAAAGCTTTGTCGTAGAAACTTCAAAAAAGGGCTCATTTGATTGGAAATTGATAGGGCTAGTGCTCTTTTTAATAGTCGAAAGTGATAGGAGAGCAACTACCCCCCTCTCACGCCCACTATTTCCCCAAACACATACAATCAAAATTTAGAGATAGCCATTTTGTTCAGTGTAGTTGAAAGTTCTTGAAATTAGGTGTTTGAAGATGACAACCCCCTCTCAGCCGTCAGGGCAAGGGTGGTAAGTTATGCCCTGTGGCCATATAAGGTTTTTATAGAAAGTGTTGTCGTAGAAACTTCTAAAAGGGTTCATTCGATTGGAAATTGAAAGTGCTAGTGCCCTTTTTAATAGTCAAAAGGGATTAGAGGGCAACTAACTCCACTCTCACGCCCACAATTTCCTCAAACACACTCAATCAAAATTTTGAGATAGCCATTTTGTTAAACATAGTTGAAAATTCTGGAAATTATGTCTTTAACAATGACAAATCCCCCACATCCCTCAGGGCAAGGGTTGAAAGTTATGCCCGGGGGGCATATAAGGTTTTTTATAGACAGTGTTGTCACAGAAACTCCAAGGAGGGCTCATTCAATTGGAAATTGAAAGAGCTAGTGCCCTAATTAAAAGTTGAAAGTGACTGGAGGGCAACTAACTCCCCTCTTACACCCACCATTTCCCCAAACACATCCAATCAAAATTTTGAGATAGCCATTTTGTTTAAATTAGTTGAAAGATCTGAAAATTATGTTTTTGAGGAGGACACTCCACACACAGCCATCATGGCCTAGGTTCTAACATACACTCTGGGGGTATATCAGATTTTTATAGAAAGGGCTGTCGTATAAACTTAAAAAAGGCTCATTCGACTGGAAATTGAAAGGGCTAGTGCCCTTTTTAATAGTCAAAAGTGATTGAAGGCCAACTAACCCCCCTATCACGCCCACGATTTCCCCAAACACATCCAATGAAAATTTTGAGACAGCCATTTTTTCAACGTAGTTGAAAGTTTTGGAAATTAAGTCTTTTAGGATGACAACCCACACCACAGCCCTCAGGGTAAGGGTTCTATATTATGTCCTGGGGACTCATTTTATGTAAATGGGCTCATTCGATTGGAAATTGAAGGGCTAGTGCCCTTTTTAATAGTCGAAAGTGATTGGAGGGCAACTATACCCCCTCTCACACCCACCGTTTCCCCGAAGCCATTCAATCAAAATTTTGAGATAGCCATTTTGTTCAACGTAGTTGAAAGGCCCAAAAATTATGTCTTTGAGGATGACAAACCTACTGCAACCCTCAGGGCAAAGGTTGTGAGTTATGCCCTGGGGGCATACAAGGTTTTTTTTTATAGAAAGCGTTGCCGTAGAAACTTCAAAAGGGGTTCATTCAATTGGGAATTGAGAGGGCTAGTGACCTTATTAACAGTTAAAAGCAATCGGAGGGCGAATACCCCCCATGCCCGTCATTTCCCCAAACACTTCCGGTCCACATTTTGATATAGCCGTTATGTTGAACGTAATTGAAGGGTCAGCAAACTCTTTCTTTGAGTATGATAACCCCCCCCCCTTATCCCCAGCCGTAAGGGCAAAGCTTGTTAGTTATGCCCTGGGGGTATATAAGGTTTTTATAGAGGCCGTTGTCTTAAAAACTTCAAAAACGGTTCATTAAATTGGAAATTTGAATTGGATTTTGAATTAGGGTAATAGCCCTAATTTTAATTAGGGCTACTGCCCTAATTAACAGTCGAAAGTGATTGGAGGGCAACTAATCCCCCTCTCACACCCACCATTTCCCCTAACACATACAATAAAATTTTGAGATATCAATTTTGTTTAACGTAGTCAAAAGTTATGGAAATTAGGTCTTTGAGGATGACAAGCTCCCCCTCCCCCCCATCCCTCTGGGGCAGGGTTGTATGTTATGACCAGGGGGCATATAAGGTTTTTATAGAAAGGGTTGTTGTAGAAACTTTGAAAAGGGCCCATTCGATTGTAAATTGAAAGGGCTAGTGCCCTTTTTAATAGTAGAAAGTGATTGGAGGGCAACTAACCCCTCTCTGACACCCACCATTTCCCCAAACACAGCGAATCAAAATTTTGACATCGCCATTTAGTTTAACGTAGTTTAAAGTTCTGGAAATTATGTCTTTGGGGATGACACCCCCCCCCCCCACAACCCTCATAGCAAGGGTTGTAAGTTATGCCCTGGGGGCATATACGGTTTTTATAGAAAGTATTCTAATAGAAACTTCCAAAAGGGCTCATTCGATTGGAAATTAAAAGGACTAGTGCCCTTTTTAATAGTCAAAAGTGATTGGAGGGCACCTAATCCCCCTCTCACACCCACCATTTCCCCGAACACATTCAATCAAAATTTTGAGATGGCCAGTTTGTTAAACGTAGTTTAATGGTCCGGAAATTACGTCTTTGGGGATGACACCCCCCCCCTCCACTACACACATGGCACGGGGTGTAAAATATGTCCTGGGGGCATATAAGGTTTTTATAGAAATTTTTTTTGTAGAAACTTAAAAATGGGCTCATTCGATTGGAAACCTAAAGGGCTAGTGCCCTTTTTAATAGTCAGAAGTGATCAGAGGGCAACCAATCCCCATCTCACGCCCACCATTTCCCCGAACACGTCAAATCAAAATTTTGAGATAGCCATTTTGTTAAACGTAGTTGAAAGATCCGGAAATTATGTCTTTGAGGATGACAAATCCCCTACAGCCCCCAGGGCACAGGTTGTAAGTAATGCCCTGGGGGTATATAAGGTTTTTTTTAGAGCGTTGTCGTAGAAACTTAAAAAAGGGTTCATTCAATTTGGAATTGAGAGGTCTCGTGGCCTTATTAATAGTCAAACGCGATCGGGGGGCGAATGCCACCCCACGCCCATCATTTCCCCAACACTACCGATCAACATTTTGATATAACCGTTTTGTTGAACGCAGTTGAAGGGTCTGGAAACTATATCTTTGGGTAAGACACCCCCCCCCCCCACAGCCATCAGGGCTAAGGTTGTTAGTTATTCCCTGGGGGTATATAATGTTTTATAAAAAGCCTTGTCGTAAAAACTTCAAAAATGGCTCATTTAATTGGAAATTGAGAGGGCTATTGCCTTTTTTAATAGTCGAAAGTAATCAGAGGGAGAATCCTCCCCCCGCCCATCATTTCCCCAAACATTTCCGATCAACATTTTGAGGTAGCCCTTTTGTTCGACGTAGTTAAAGAGTCTGGAAATTATGTCTTTGAGGCTAACAACCCTCCCCCCAGAGCCTTCCGGATAAGGGTCGGAGGATCTGCAAGTAGGGCATATATGGTTTTCATAAAGTTTTGTCGGAAAAGCTTCAAAAGGGGCTCATTCAATTGAAAATTGAGAGGACTCGTGCCTTTTTTATTAGTCGAAAGTGATGAGAGGGCAAAAGCCCCCCCCACGCCCATCATTTCCCCAAACACTTCCAATAAAAATTTTCAGATAGCCATTTTGTTCTACGTATTTGAAATGTCTGGAAATTATGTATTTGAGTATAAGAAATCCCCTAGCTCTCAGGGCAATGGTTGAAAGTAATGCCCTGAGGGCATATAAGGGTTTTTATCGAAAGCATGGTCATATAAACGTCGGAGGGGGCTCATTGGATTGGTTATCAGGCGCTCTAGTGCTCTTTTAAGAGTTAAAGTGATCGGAGGGCAGCTACCCCTCCCCCCAAATACACGTCGTATTGTCCCGAACTGCATCTAATAGAAATTTTGAGATAGCCACTCTGTTCAAAATAGTCTAAATATCATATAACAAGGCTTTTGGTGTTGAAATAATCCCCATAGATTAGGAGCAAGGGCTGTAAGTTATACCCCCAGGGTATTTAAGGTTTTTATGGAAGGGATGGTTGTTTAACTTTAGAAGATGCTCAGTGTTTTCCCTGAAAAAGACTATGCCCATATAAAACGAACAGAAACTAATTAAAAAAAACTTTTTACACAAAATAAGTTTTCAAAAAAAGTAAAGAACGCCATTAAACCAAAAATAAACAAAAATTGAATCAATCTACCAAGCATACAACTACCACAAATCAGTGTCAATAAATAAACGGACTTCTTTACTTTTTTTTGAAAAACTTTTGTGGAAAAAGTTTTTTTTAATTAATTTACTGTAAAAGAGCTTACTCTTACCTTTTCATGTTCACAAGAAAATTATAAAAAGTTCAGTTTAATTTCCCCAAAATGACAGAAATCTTATTGGAAAAATAAAAATAAAATATGGAAACATAGAATCTCACTGTATGTATACTATAATCAAAACCAAAAATCTGTGTTCATTGCCTGTTTTCTCTTTTAATTTATTTATTTTATTTTTATTGGTTTTACTGAAGCCTGGTCGAAATGACAGTCGAATAATTCATATAATGAATACAAAATCTTTAACGCCAGTCTATTTTTTTTTTATGTCAAAGCAAAAAAATATAAACAAAACTTGATTTATAAATCGGAATAAAAAAAAAAATTTCAAAATACCCTTTAGAGCCAATTCAGCAACAATGATGATCTTGGATTTGCTGGTGGTTAAATTCAAGAGAATTCAAAAAGTTAATAGAGATTTCGTGTATTAAACTCTGACAGTTAAAACAAAATTACTATAGGAAGATTTATCAACAGTTAATGTTGAAATAGCAATTCCTTATAACAGGTCGAGAAAAGGGATCGACTTACCAACTCTGGCCCTATCCACGAGGTCATTATTCGTGTATTTTCTTTTTCTGCCCTATCCGTTTAGTGACAAAAATGTATTTTCTTTCCAAAGCAATTTTTAAAACAGTCTTTTGAATGATTAATGTTGAGGGTTAAAATTTAATAGCTTAATACAAATAACAAGTGTGTTTAGTAATCAAACAGTTCGTGGTAACGAACTGTAAGTGAGGAGCGACCCGGCTCAATGGTAACCGAAACTCTAGAAAACGGATACCAATTTTGATACCAATAGATACATCAAAAGAATCAGATTTCAAATATATAACTTTCATCAAGTTTAGTGCTACCCATCAAAAGTTAAGCGCCTGAGAAAATTTGGCTGATTTTCGAAAAAAAGGGGGAAAGACCCGCTAAAAGCTATAGAACCTTAATGAAAATCACACCATCATATTCAGCGTTTCAGCTCCTGAAGTGTTTCAGATTTCAAGCTCCTATCTACAAAATGTGGCATTTTGCATTTTTTTCCAGAAGAAACATCACGGATGCGTGTTTTTTCTTTTTTTTTTTTTTTTTTTTTTTTTAGGGGTGACCGTATCGACCCAGTGATCCTAGACTATCGTGGGAGGGCTCATTGGAACAGAAATTAAAATTTCTAGCGCCATTTTTAAGTGACCAAAAAAAATGGAGGGCAACTAGGCCCCCTCCCACGCTCATTTTTTTCCCCAAAGTCACTCGATCAAAATTTTGAGATAGCCATTTTGTTCAGCATGGCCGAAAATATGACAACTATGTCTTTTAGGATGACTTAATCCCCCGAAGTCCCCAGGGGGAGGGCTGAAAGTTATGAACCTTACCCACTCTTAACATATAGTATTGGTTATTGGGAAGTATAGAGACATTTTCAGGGGGGATTTTTCCTGGCAGGGGGGGGGGGGGTCGGGGGTTATGTGGGAGGATCTTTCCATGAAGAAAGTTTTCATGGAGGAAGGGACTAGTTTTTCAACTGAAAGTAAGGAGCAACATCAATACTTAAAACGACAAATAATTTCTGAGACCACACTGGCTAATCATTATAAACAAAAAATCGCGAAGAAAGGAAACGAGGACAATTAACAGCCAGTGAAAAAATTGAAAAATTATGCAAATATTTCGGTCAAGACCTCCGCTTGACCGTCCTCAGTGCAGAATAAAACTTATAAAAATTTAAAAAACAAACCTTAAAATAAAAACACCAAACTTAAATTGGACGACCCTTTCCTAGTAACGGTGAAAGGGTAACTGAATAAAAAACACAAGTCTAAATGGCATTTCAGAATTTCATTTTGCGTAAAGCACTTTTAAAGGCTGATCGCTTTCCAGTTTGATTGTTATCGGAGACTCTATTCGATTGCACAATATAACTTTGTGGATGTATGTAAAAACGATCAGAATTAATAATTTTGTCATAAATGGGACTTAGTCCCATTTAGTCCCATTTATGTCCCATTTATTTAGTCCCATTTAGTCCCAAATATATGAATATAGAAGTTCGTTACGTAAGTTAATTCGTAAGTTACGTCTATTTATTAATAATAAAAACGTTCGTAACTATAATAAAACAGGTTTCGAGAAAGCCATTTAACCAAATAAAAGTAAAATTAATATTCAAATTTTGTTTTATTTATTCATGTAGGTTGAGCAAAAATCAAAACCTGCATTAATTCAAAAACTTTCAAAAATTAAATATAAAAAAAAACAAGTTTTTTTAACTGAAAGTAAGGAACGACGTTGAAACTTCAAACTAACAGAAATTATTCCGTATATGAAAGGGACTGTCCCCTCCTCAACGCCTCGCTCTTTACGCCAAAGTTTGACTTTCTCACAACTCTATTCTTTTTAAACAATGAAAATCTTTAGCGTAAAGAGCGAGGTGTTGAGGCGGGGACAGCCCCTTTCATATACGTAATAATTTCTGTTAGTTTGAAGTTTCAACGTCGTTCCTTACGTTCTCTTGAATAAATCAATATCTTATATGGGAGGAATAGCCGCCGTATAGGAACGGATTCAGATAGATATGCAGATATGCAGCAACGTTGTGTTTAAAGCCCTTTTTCCTAAAAGTTTGCTCATTCAGGTAATCAGAGGAAGCTATGTGCTAACATTTTCAGTGTTATGTATTAAGATATGTCAGTATAATCTTTCCCTTTTCTTTAAAGCGTGTGATCTTCGAGCGAAGAAAGTGATAGCTTCATCAAGCAAATGCCGGTTACAACCTTTCAAGGATATAATGGAAGGATTTTTTGGAAAAGGTAAGACCCGGTCGTGGTTTCGAACGAAACCACGTTCGAATTAAAATTTGCCTCTGATTTATTTTAATCTGAATGAATTGCCTTGTTACTTTTTCTTTCTTGGCTGAACTTGTCTTAAGTAATGATTCTATCATTGATTCAATCTTGGTTTTAGTTTATTTTTACTTATTTTATTGAAAGTTTAATTTTATATTTATTTATTTGTTCTGCTGAAGACTCTTAGGTACAGAGTCGAAATTTTCATTAATTTTCGTCTAAATTTCACGGTTTTGAAACAATTTCTAACCAGCGGTGTTGTCGTAGCCTTCGTTTCCGGTTTATTTTTCTTAGCTGCTATGCCTCTTCCTTCTCTTTTCACTATTTTTTTTCTACAAAAATCAAGCCGATATAGGGTAGGGAACAGTTAACTACACTGAAAACCCCGTACATCCGTAAAGCAAACCAAAGGTCAGAACTAGAATAGAGATGGAGGGAAGTCCAAAACGGTTAACTTAGTCTTTTTCTTTAAACAAAGTCAAGCTTATTTTTCTTCTTTTTTTTCTTTGCACTCACATAACAAAGTGTGTTCCTTATTTCAATTCCAACACACACTATCAATACTTTCAAAGTAAAGCTAGAAAAAGGACGTCTGCCAGAGAATATAAATACTATTCATTATATACCAATGTGTGCATCAAGGCTATCCAAGTGGAAAACAGAAGACATTGGCCGTCCATGCTAAAACGGCTAGATCACCCTCAGTGAAAATAATTGCTTGGACCTAGGACAGTGATAGGAGCAATTGGAGTATGAATATCCTTTCCTTAATAGTCCCTGTTTGCTTTAAATTCTGCTTTTTGCGAAGACCAAAACTATAAAAGTAATGTCAATACCAATTATAAAGCGGTGAAAATTCTTCTAAGAGCTTTAGGAGCATCCTACAAACTCTAAAAAAAAAATCTTCAAATAATTCCAGTGATTTACTTGCTTTGCCAAATTACTTATTATGTGGACAAAAATAAACCTTTTGTCGGCGAACAAGGCAGTTACCATCATTATGATTATATTTTTTTTTGTCCTACGCAACAGCAACAGCTATAGATATTGTTGCTGAATTTATCTAAAAAATGGTAACAGCCACAGAAAAGAAAAGTGCCGAGAGTAGAAAAACTAAATGGCATAAAAATGTTGTTAGAATACAGTATCAATTTGGATTGCTCACTGATACGATTTGTAAATATTCCCTATCATAGCAACTTTTTCTGTTCGAACTTAGGGTAACTGCTGGTTCAAAAAATAAAAGCTCTGGAATAAAGAGCTGTCGCAAACTGGCAATCGCTCACAAATTAATTTCGGGGGGGGGGGCATAAGACCATAAAAAAACAAAAAACAGGAGAATTACAGCTGAAGACGAAAAAAAGAGTCTGATAATTCGGGCAGGCACATACACGGGTATTCATAAGGGGGCAGATTTTTTTTTTTTTTGGGAGGGGGGGCACAAAAGACACTTTATATGAGGAATAAAAAGACTTGCATGACAAATCATAAAATCTTTAGATTTCAGAGGGGGATGATAGGACCAGAAGACTCTGTGCATATTTCTTTTTATTATTCTAAAGTCGCGGAGCCAGGTACTTTTGCGAATTTGATTTGCAGCTAGTCTTTTGCATCGGTCCATCATGTTTCCAATTACGGTTGAATCTTTTTTTGAAGAAGTTAACAGATTGTGTATTATGCGCCACTCACTCAAGTTTACTCTGTGTAAAATTCGAGAACACATCGTTTTTTTTTGCTAGTTTCTTCGTTACTTTAGAAATAAATTTGCGCTATAGATTTGCACATTAGGGGGGGGGGGGTAATCAGAGTGGGTCTGCATGCAAAATTTATTTGGTACAACTATTTAGCATACTAGATACATAGACAAATAAGTGTATTTTAAAGCCACAAATAAGGCCATGAAGACAGTAAAATAACACAAATGAATATATTGAATGGGGGGGATGTTTTACAAACAAAAAATACCCGGAGGCCCGAATCGCAGAAAAGGAACCAAGAGGGAGGCTGATTGCTCTCTAGTAGCAAGCGGCCTTTAAAGAGAGCACTAGAACTTTCCATTTCCAACTGAATAAGCCCCCTCCCAAGTTTTGAAAGATAGCTCCTTCGTTTGAAGTGGATGGGAAATGTTTTTGGTACTATTTAAGCCTTTTAGGGCTCCATTTTTAGATGAAGCAATATTTTATTTATTTTCCCTCTACATTTGGGTTCCCTTAGCCTAAGGTTTCACTTGGCAATTGAAAAAATTCATCCCTTTTTTTAGCCCCTTGGTATATTTTTTGTACTCAATAATTTTTTGTACATTAGTCCCATTAACCCAAGGGCTTACTGGTGTAAGTTCCACATTGATCAGGGAAAGAAGGTTTCGTGACTCATTTGTCATATCCTGGTGGCTCAATTTTGACTTTTAAAAGGACACTAGAAATGTAAATTTTTGATCGAATCTTTTGAAATTATTTTATCGAATCTTCCGACGTTTCTACAAAAAGGGGGAGTGGGGAAAGAAGAGGGGCCAGCTCCCCTCCAATACAGAACAAATTCTGCTTGTTTTATTTGCATATGTCAGCCCTTGTTAGTGTTTGTTTAATAGAAGAAAAGGTGATCGGGTTTGGTTTTGATCATATTATCAGCTAGAAGCTTTTAGGGATCGTTTCCTAAGCCAAGATGCAAAAATTCTCTATGGGTATTCATTGGAATCAACATGCGTAGCTGAGTAAATCAGAAGACGGTGTACAGGTCCGCCGTTTCCTACGAGCTGCTTAGGAGATTGAGTTGAAACCTCAAAGGAATGTTGGATGTCAATTAGACCTCAAATTTTGAATTGAGGGAGGGAGGAGAGCTAAGCCAAAAGACTTAATGTGTATCCAGTATTCAAAATAAGAAAAGCAGAATCGCTCTTATTTGTAAAGGCTGACTGGTCTTCTGATACTGTTAAGTTTTAATGTAATTTAATTAACATGGAGTCAAAATCTAAGCCAAAATCAAGCAAATTTCAAATTGAAAAAAAAACCTTATTCTATATTCTGCCCCCTTCTCAACACCTCTGTCGTTACGCTAAAGATTTTTAGTGATTTCAAAAAGCTTTTATAAATAAGAATTCGACCTACATTTCTTTCCAAAAACATCAAAATCTAACATTTTTGTCCCTTGCAGCAAACATTTTTCAATTCATAGGTAAAAACCGGGATTACCTACGAATTTCTGTTGTTGTTTCAAACTACCAGGATTTTAGGGTAGTACCACGTTTTGTTAGTATTGTCACGTTGAATTGCGAAAAAAAAATTAATTAATTAAAAATGACAACCGTGAAAATTCGGACATCAACAACGTGTTGGTTCCTACAGACAATAACACCTTCAAAGAAAACCTACACAATCTTAAGCCGTTTAATGCCAAATTTGATGCCAATGCCAATTTAATGCCAAATTTAATGCCAAATTTAATGCCAATCGTAAGCAATCTTAATGCCAAATTTTCTAGCCTGTTTATTACTTAATTTTCACCCAACTCCCTTTTTTTCAAATATAGCACCTGCTACTACCAAAAACTACGCAGCTGCATATCAAGGTCTTTTTCATTAAAAATTTAATTTTTAATTAAATTTTTTCTTAAAATTAAAATTAAATTCTAAAACTATTAAAAGTAAATTCTTAAAATTAAATTTTTTCGATTTTTGCTTAATTTTATACAATATAGAGTTTTGTGGGTTTTCATTTAACCAAATCAAATGGTAAGTTTACATTTTCACTGTTCTTGGTACTAAAAAATCTTAGTACCATTAATATTAGATGACAAATACTTACAGCAACTTTACAGACTACATCTTCGTACGCTGCTTCTAAATTATCAACTAAGAATTCAATAACTATTTTGGCAAGGAAGGATTTCTCAATAATGGCGTTCATAAATGGCTTATATGCCAGAGAGGGTTTCATGAGGTAATATTCGGCAAATGCTGTGCTGACACTTATCAATACTTCTTGTCCTCCGTCAAAACCTAAAAAAAGTACTTTGGCTAATTTAAATATTGATTTAATATTTCAAGAACTTAAAGAATCCAATAACTATTTTGGCAAAGAAGGATTTTTCAGTAATAACGTTCATAAATAGCTTGTATGCCACAGGGGTTTTCATGAGACAATATTCGGCAAACGCAGTGCCGTAAATTTTAAATTATATAAATTTGGTAATTTTCATACGTTTCACAAATTTTCAAGCCTAGAGAATAAAAAAAAAAAAAAATTAAAGCAGAACACATAAATTGTTGGATTTAGAGATTCTCAGGAGCACTTCCAACGAACTATTGAAAACAATAAAAATCTGTAAACCTAGAAGAAGAAACACTGTACTTTCTTCAAAAAAAAAACAAAAAAAAAAAAAAAAAAACAGACCGCATCCAAAGACGGGAGATTTTTTAACAGATTTCTGAAAAGGATTTAACGAAAGAATAGAGAGACGATAGAAGAGAGGATTTAACAAAATAAGAGAAAAGACAGACACATAATTTCTGCTCATTGAAAGAAATAGACATTTAACCTTAACAGCTATTAAATTAATAAATAGACAAAAGCATTTCAAATTTTTTGGAACTAGTTTGTCTAAACTCATTATTTCGACAAATCGCCTTTTTCTACAAAGAATCATTAGGATGGGCAATCTTCTAAAGGAACAACTTTATGTATAATATTAAGCTTAAATATCCTCTATTTCTTTCTTTTTAACTCTAATCAAAAGAAATATTTTGGCACAGTTTCGTCATCATATGCTGATTTTAAGGTTCTACGCAAAGACCTTTTAAATCCAAGAAACGATTGAATTTCACTGATTTCAGTTTAGAAACAAGTACGCCATCAGATGGCAGCATGAAAATAGCCTAAAATAGTCCTTAGCTAATTACGACTACTACTACTACTACTACTACTACTACTAACAACTCACTACAGCACCAAGCCAATTGAGGCCAGCACAGCTACGCGCGCTCCTCTTCTATCCTAATCTATTCAAAGCCTCCCTCTTTATACCCTCAACGGAAGTTCCCATTTCCCTTAAATCTTTCTTTATGACATCCTCCATCCCAACTACAGACGACCTGCTTTCCGTTTAGCCCTAGATGGTTGGCATAAAAGGATAATCTTCGGCAATCTGTCATCCTTCATCCAAAGAACGTGCCCTAGCCATCTCAAACTTTCTCTCTTTATAGACCTAGTAAACGAGATTCAACCACACTTCTCGTACAGCCTACTGTTTGAAATAAGGTAAGTCAAACGGGTAACCCGAACAATGCGTAGGTAATTTCTCTGGAAAACATCTAGCAGATCTTCATCCATTTTTCGGAACACCCATGCTTCTGACCCACATTTGACCCCTGTCACCACTGTAGCTTCCAACATTCTAGTCTAAGTTTGCAGACTTATCTTTTGATTCTTCCTAACTTTTCTCAACTGTGAAAAAACACCCTGAGACTTGGCTATTCTACTTTTAACATCTTTACCGCCCCCACCGTCTTTACTAATAATACTACCAAGGTAAGTGAAGCTGTCCACTTATCAATCTTTTCGTTACCCAACGTCACCTTTTCATCTTCACTTATTCCTAGGCTTAGCAACTTAGTCTTTTTAACATTATTTTTCAAACCTATTCTAGCCCACTGAACTCGCAAAACCTATAAAAGTTCATTCATTTTGCTCACACATTCATCTAGGATGATTATATCATCAGCATAATATAACGCCAGGAAAGCTTTTCCTTCACATCTGTTTCCGTGTTCTCCTATTGCCTTTCCTGTCCCCATTGCCTTAGCTGATTGCGCATTTCATAATTTTTCTGGAAAGCATTATGGTCCTATTCAGGCCGGTAGTATTGAATTACAACATAAGATAACAAGATCTATTGTAGCACAGGAGATACACACTCTGCTTGGCACTACTGGGCCCAGGGTTCGATTCCCACCGCCGCAAGGTTGGGTGACAGGTTTGCTAGCTGTCACCGTAAAAAAAGATCCAGTAACTGAAACGTCTGTAGTAGCCTGCAGACGCTCCATTTGCCATTAATGGCTCTGAAGGATCTTTATCCTTATATTACTTTTATCGAGACAACAGAAACTGGAAACTTTATATTTCGATTGGAATATGCCCTCATCAGATATCAAATGATCATTGATTCAATGAAATAAACTCTAGTGAAGAAAAAACACATCTTTCTAAGAAAAAAATACGAAAATAAGAAACTTCCAATCTGTACTATTCTAAAACAATTCAAATTTTTCTATGCTACAATTTTTGAAGGCTGATTTCAAAGTTCTAAAATTTTACATGTTTGGAATCAGCATAAAAGGAAGATTCTTGAGGTGAGCACCTATTATCCAAAAACCAGAAAATCAGGCTTTTTAGAATTTTGGTTCTATTAACACGGGTCGCTCTTCACTTACTGTTCACTGCCTTGAACAAATTGATTCCTCGTTATCAAAAACTACAAAACCGGACCAAATTTTTCTCTAAAAATTAATAAAAATATAAGCAAATTATTCAAGTTGCTTCATACAACTGAGCTCCACAGACAATAATCCATAAAAATAAAGAGATTGACAAAACAAAATATCGTGTAAAAGAACTCCCGGAATTACAGAGCTTCCTACTCTAAATGATTCTTTTACTCTTCGTCAAAAATTCCAAGAAAATATTTACCAGAAATCCACCATGCGATGATTGGCCCCATCTCTTTAGCTGCAACGCCCCCTTCTATGTCAGAATTTTCATCATAGATTGGCTTCAAATATCCAGCAAAATAGATGAGTTTATTCCTTTCAATCATACTTCCGTCTATTGGACAAAGATGACCATGTTCGTCATACATTCTATGAATAGCAATCAGTTCAATGAACCAATTATTAATATAGTAAGCAAATTAATATAAACATTTAATATATTTAAATTATATAATGTATATTTTCTTTTAATATTGTAAATTGGAAAACTTATTAAATACATTTTCAAATACATACTAACATTTCGCCCAATACCAAAGAGCTTGCCGGGCATTTTGATAAGTATGCATCTTTCTAAGTGGTTTCACCAATAAATATTGGGAGGGGGGGATTTTTAATCTTGAGGGTGGCTCAGTTTTTTCATTTTTTTTCAATGAAAATAAAAAAAGGTATTTTTCAGAAATCTCGCGGGGAGTCGGGGGGGGGGTATTCTAGGGGAGAAGATCATAAATTCAAAACTATTGTAAATTAGAAAGCTTATTAAATAAATTTTAAAACACAGACTATCATTTTGCTCGATACCAAAGAGCTTGCCAAGCATTTTGATTATTTTAAAGTTGATTGGAAATAAGGTTCTGAAGCAGATTGTGCAATATTTTTATATTATTTCTAAGCATTTTCACAGAAAAATTTGACAGGTACAAAAATAAAACTTAACGCTCCCACACTGAACATTTTGATGTTTACATGCATGAAATGAATAAGATAAAGATAAAAATTTACAAGAATCCTTTGTTTTTCGATGGAGGAGCCTGAGGCGGTGAAAATATAAAAGAACGGGGAAACATTACGTACCACTTAACACTATAGCCTCTAGTAATAATAATAATTCATTTTTTACCCGTGATTTTAGAAAAGTAGGGTAAATAAATAGAAAAAAATATCAAAATACACAAAAACGATCAAAGAAACAAAACGATCAAAAGACACAGTACGTGACACAGTAAAAGTAATTGCGAGAAAAGACGGACAAAAAATACTATTTACAACGGGCATAACAACAAAGCACGGAAACGGTCACAGAAGCTGGAATATAGTCTAGAAAAAGCTCATCTCCTATGACGACTCAGGCTTCCAACAATTTTTGAATATTCTAGTTACAGGCCAACTCGAGAACGGCTAGTGAGATAATCCGTATAGGCTAAATACGATAAATCTGAACAACCTGTCAAATAAGTACTTTGAATCCCAGACAGAACCCTGACAATATAGGCGTTAAAGATATCGGGCGAAAGTACACCTTCTTGCCTGACTCCACTACGTACAACAATATACCCAGAAAACTCTCCACAACCCAACTTAAGCGGCAAGAATCAATGCGAACACTGAAACTTTGGAACCAAAATCACGGAAACGTTGACTCTATGTTGATGCAAAGTAAACCAAAGCTACGAATGACAAGCGCTGCTAAATGTTTTGAATATATTTAAATAAATAAAAAGGAAGACTATGATGAATTTGAGTCGTGTCCTTCAAAATATGAACAAGATCATGATGAGTAAGTAGACGACTATGCATTCAAATAGCAATACTCATGAGTATTGTATCGGTGAAAGATAGTTCTGTACCGTATCGATGCTTTCGATTCATTTTATCTAAAATTAGACGTAAAAATAAACGTTCAAATAGGGATAAGTCCATCTATTAGACAGTGAAAACAGACACAAAAGTCTGGATATTTCGATCACATGTAGAGCGATCGTCATTTACTCATGACGATCTCTGTACATGTGATCAAAATATCCAGACTTCTGTATCTCTTTTCATTGTCTAATAAATGGGCTTATCCCCATTTGAACGTTTAATTTTTCGTCATAGAAGGGCCGTGTGGTCTTGGAAAAAAATACCTAATTTAAGGTATTACGTGGAAAATTAGACGTGTTTCCAGTTTTCCGGTAGGAACTTTAGATTCTTCACACAAAATATTTTCAGTACTTTTTACTCCGGCACTCCCCTTGAAAAAATGAAATGGCTCACAGCTTAATAAACAAAAGAAGTACAGAGAAGTAGAACTCAGACTCGACTTCCATTTGTGCCTATCCTTATCCATAGTCACGTTATCTACCAAGGCCAGAGAAAAATCAACTTTAGACATAGTACGAAACAGTTACAATCGTGTCTATAATGCGATCGCGTCCGAGATACGATTATTTCCCTTGTTGAATGATAAAGGCTTTATTCAACAAGGAGGTAAGGTTAAATGAGAAGCCCCTTTAAAAGAGAGTTTACAAGACTGAATAATCTTTAGCTTAATTTCGTACGAAATTTATTAGACTAGGCCTTGATAAGGTGTTAAGATATGAATGTTGTGGCATTGAGAAATGGAGAGAATACAAGACCTTTCACCTTTCCTTGTTTTTTTTTTTTTTTTTTTTTTTTTTTTTTTTTTTTTTTAACTAGCCCTACCCATGATTCTGATTTATAGCTTTAGAAACTAAAACATTTGGCAGATTGATTTAGCTGAATTATTTATTTCGTGTTTACTTTAGCTTACCTTTTCGCAATATGTATTGAAACATTTTGTTCAAATTATTGCAAGTTTTCCTACACTCTACGAAGTAAATAAGTCTCTGTAAGTGCTTTGAGTCGATAAAAAAAAAGAAAAAAACTCTACTACAAGACAAACAATATAAAACATTTAAGAATGCTGTCAGATAAACCCTTTGTTACGGATACAATTAAATAAAAATCGAAACTTTTTCAAACTCCCTGAAGCGACATATTTTACCGCAATAAGAAAATAATTTGGATGGTTTGCCTTACTTAAGAGTGACCTAAGTAATATAACCTTCTGAATCTTTCCAAATAGCAAGTATGGCTAAGCTCTAAAAAATGACACCAGGATGTCATTGGGGAAGATCACGAAGGCAGACGTCATTCTTACAATAGACTTCAAGAAACTTTGAAACACATGCTTGAGATTTATGCAAATGATCCAGCAAAATTTCGCTGCATGCCAGCTTATAATACACACCCCCATTTCGGGACTAAGCTGGTGCTGCTAGGCTTATTCCTCCCCTCCCCCCCACGTGCCACACTGAGCCGCCCGAGAGAACTTATGTCAAACAAAAATAATGTAAAAATGAATTTCCTACATATATTCCTAAATACAGGCAGAATATGTGGTGTAGAATGTCTTCTAGTATTTATTTTTACATTTCAATTTTTTCTTAATTCCTTTTTCGTGCTTCTGGGAGTTGAGTTATCATTATAGGGTAAAATAAATTTTATAATAATTTACGGCCCTTGTACAAGGGGCTCTGGAGGTTGGCACCATCGGATGCAAATTTACTGATATTTGCAACTATTCTGAAGAAAATAAGTATCATGCCTCGAACAGTTGTGATCAGATTTCCTAAAGGGTTACCAAAGGATCAGGTATCATAAAAGATTCTAGGACAGGGGCTAGTTGCTCTCCAAACACTTTTGACTTTTAAAAAAGGCACTAGAACTCTCATTTTCCGATCGAATGAACATCCTCTAAAGTTTCTACTACCACATGGGGGTTGATGAGGAGGCAGCACCTCTCCTATATGGAATAAAATCTGATCGTTTTGGGTTTAATATTACTCTTTACTTTCATAATAAAGGCGTAGACCAGAAATATTCCCGGACTTCAAGACAGGTTCTCTCTCAATATCACCCCCCCTCTCCCTGGAACTAATTCTATATTTACCTAAAGGCTCAATGGGAGTTAGAATGGTTTGGTATTAAAACACACTCTTTGAGGCATCTCCTCCCTCCCCCCATCGACGAAATGATCCATCCCTCCTTCATAATAGCTGACGCGCACTCGCAACATTGCATATAATTTTATGAAATATGAATCAAATTATTTTAGTAAAATTAAGGTTTAAAATAAATGTCAGAAAAATTTTTCTAATCTTTGTAAGTTCAAACGAAGGGAGATGAGAGATAAATTCCCAAAAAGCCCCCATACCCCTTCCTATATTCATCTGAAGGCCCATAGAGATATAGAGGATTTGGGTATTGAAATGCGTTCTTTTCGTTATCTGGCACCAACCCCCCCCCCCCACCTATAAAATGACCCACTGCACATCATTCATAATAGGCTATGTACAATTATACACTTTTCTTCGTCCTTTTTATATGTCTTAATTTATTTCTGGCTGCTCAATTTTATATTTAGAGAGAATTCCGCGGGATGGGTGGTTGCCGGGTTTGGGGGGGGGGGGTAAGCCGGACCCCGTAGGTTGATATAAGGAATTACAAGGCAGAACCAGGTAAAATTTTCGATCTTTTAAAGCTCATGGTGCTGGTAGGGTACATTCCATCATGTTCCAACAAAATGAGAACATTTACAAACTCATTATATTTGGATTACTAAGAGGATCATTACTTGACGCTATATTCCTAAGAAATGGCTAACAAAAAATGAGTTCTTATAACTAAGCCAGGTACAATTACAGCTCTTATTAAACTACAATTCCTACAGATCGGTCACGCTAACATCCCTTCAACTGAAAATAATGGAGCGGTTAGTACACTGGTGCCTCGTTGGTAAACCAGAAACGAAAAATTTGATTTAAAAGAACCATCTGGGTTTTAAAACGAGATGCTTCACAGATACAATGTACACCAGCTAATAGGGTGCACAGAACGAGCTTTTGGGACTAAGGAGTATACTTTAAGCACATTTCTAGACATAAAAAGGACGTACGACTACACTGCCTTTGAATCTATAGAAACATCCATGGAGAAAGGGAGAATAGAGGTGTGGACTCCTCGACACTCTGGGATCACAGGTAATGAAATTGCATATAAAATAGCGAAGGTTGGGATATCACTGACACGCTACGTTCCAGAAACTAGAGACGTCAATTGACATCTCTAAAAGCGGATAAAAAGCGGCAATATAGAGATAGAGCTATGAGAGGGCGGAGCGAAATTGACAAAGAAAGGTGGGATGCAAAGAAAAAAAAGGAGATGATTGCGAAGTTTAACCTCATGAATCGTATATTACGACTTAATAGGTCGTAAATCCGAATAGTTACTAAAGCCATTACTAAATAGTTACTAAAGCCAAAATTCCAGAATCATCTCACCCGATTATGAAGGGGTAATTCCCCAGTTTGCCCGTAGAAAAAAAAAAGGCATCTAATAGAAGAATTTCTATCCAGGACTCGATGCCAATTGGAGGCATTTCATAAATTGAACATTAAGCTGGATGGCATAACTAGGGAAAGGTATTGCCCAGCAGTTAGCAAAATATATGGTAAGGATTGGAAAATCCCCATCCTTACCATATATTTTGTCCCCCGTCCACCCGTCCACCCCTAATTAGTTTTTTTTTTGGGTGCGAAGGTGATGGGCCTTTGTGACCCAAGCCTCGATTCAGTTTAGTGAATCTGCTCATAATAATAACAGTAATTTCTCAGGGTATGACCATTTAGAGAGAAATCTCAAGAGAAATTCCCTTTGTTGCTCATATGTGCAGGTTTCGTAGCAACAAATCCAAGCTGTCATTAACTGAAATGTACAATATTCATTGATTACGTTATAGAAAACAAATTAGATATAGATAAACCTTTTCAGATTTCTTTGGGAAGGGCCAAAAGTAGGAGTTTTTAACACATAGGAAATAGATAGACTATCTATCAACAAGTGAAAATGACATCATTTTCACACATTCCTGAAAAAAAGGCTTATGTCAGCTGTGCCTCTCACTCAGACTATCTTTCATGGCTTTTTCTCCAATAAGCCATGGATTGATGGCAACTTGATTTTGATTCGAAACATATTACTCGTACATCTCATTATTTATTACCTAAACTAAAATTATTTTGATTACATTAATATTTATAAAATTTAAATAACTTTGGTAAATTAAGAAATACATTAACAACAACGACACTGCTCTACATGGAGTTCAGAATTGTGGGGTAACATAAAAAGAAGTAAATTTTGGAAAAGGGAGTTATAGTTCTTCTGCAAAGATTTTTTAACCTAAAGATGAGTCACAGATTTAAATCTAGAGTTAATTAACCCGTATTTTGGGGGGCTACCATGGATAATTTAAAGGTTCTAAATGTATATGAGCAATTGTGAAAGATTTAGAATCCTACACAAACCTTCACAAAAACATTTTTTTTTCTATGATATATATCCCCTCTCTATGTGGATAGAAGAGCAAAAAAGAAAATCCAAGATAAAGTTTTTTTATTAAACATGAACGATGTACCTTAGCTTTAGATTCTTTTATGGCACTGATTGTTTCAGTTTCCCAATTGAGAAAATCAGTAGGAAAGGAGTATAGTCCTGCCTTACATTGTAAACTGGTCTTCATACTACAATTATAGTAGCAATGTAAACATGTTTATAGTACTGACCAGATGGATAATGTCACTTCAAGTAGACAGGACGGTAGAAAACAACAGAGGGAGAGAGTAAAATACATGGTATTTATAAACCGGGCAAAGATATTCAAGGAACTAGCTGCACAAGACTAAGGTCACTGGCTGATCGGCCTGAAGTCCTTCGTCCCCAAAGAACTATCAAGCTACCTGACAATCCAAAATACAAATCCATTCAATGGAATAAAGTTACTGATTTTAAAGTTCAAACGATAGTCTAGTTGTCGGATAGTGAATTGAAATAAAAATCAATGATCAGAAGGTTAATAGAAATCGAAATAAAGAATCAAAACTGTCAACAGAAAACGCATATACTACAATTTATCATTTGTCACCTATGGCACTCTAATGTACTATTTTTTGCAGTTATAGCCACATTTTTTTTTAGAAAAAAATGAGACTAGATTTTAGCCCCCCCCCCTAAATCGAGTTTTTATTACAATCTTACTGAAAAACCTACTGTAAAACAACTATTCCTTAATTGCCTTACGCAAAATATGTGATTTTTAAAACAGGCCTTTCATCTCCATCATAAATAGAATCTTCATTTCCAGTAAATAGGCAAAGAGCTTCATTAGTCAGTGCTATCATCTATTCTTCTGCTCCATTAGGAGGACCTGCAACATAAAACAACCTTTACCTTTAATATATAGCCTAAGCCCCCTCAGTCAATTTTATTGTTTCTACCTAATAATGTTCAAGTGAGTTTTTGCAGTTATTAAATAAAAAAAACAAGTTTTTTAAACTGAAAGTAAGGAGCGACATTAAAACTTAAAACGAACAGAAATTATTCTGTATATGAAAGAGACTGTCCCCTCCTCAACGCTTCGCTCTTTACGCTAAAGTTTTTTATTGTTTTAAAAAATAAAGTTGTGAGACAGAGTCAAACTTTAGCGTAAAGAGCGAGGCGTTGAGGAGGTGACAGTCTCTTTCATATACAGAATAATTTCTGTTCGTTTTAAGCTTTAATGTCGCTCCTTACTTTCAGTTTAAAAAACTTGTTTTTTTTTATTTAATTTTTGAACGTTTATAAATAAATGCAGGTTTTGATCTTGGCTCACCGTACATGAATAATTAAAACAAAATTTTCATATTAATTTACTTTTATTTAGTTAAATGGCTTTCTCGAAGCTTGTTTAATTTTATTTACGAACGTTTTTATTAGTAATAAATATACGTAACACGAATTAACTTACGTAACGAACTTCTATATTCATATATTTTTAATACATTTATTAGGGGGTTCGCCCCCTAGTCAATACCTTGCTCTTTAAGCGAAAGTTCAAATCTTGTTCCAATTCTTTAGAAATGACCGCTTAATCACAAAGGCCGTTAATTAGAATAAATAGCTCTTATGAAAGTACTAAAAAATCTTTGGCTTAAAGAGCGAGGCATTGACTACGGGGTGAACCCAATTATATATGTAATATTTTCTGTTCGATTAAAGTTTCGATGTTGCTGCTGTTGCAGTTGAAATACTTGTTTTTTATATTAAATTTATGATCTTTTTTTAAATAATGCTGGGAAGTCTGGCGTTCCCTTCATAGCAATGTCCCTTCCCCCATGAAAACTTCCTTCATGGAAAGACTCCTCCCACATAACCCCTGACCCACCCCCCCTCCCCCCACTACCAGGAAAAATCTCCCCTGAAAACGTCTGTATACTTCCAAATAACCAATACTATATGTTAACATTGGGTAAAGTTCATAACTTTCAGCCCTCCCCCGGGAAGTTCGGGGGATTAAGTCATCCTAAAAGACATGCTTATAATATTTTCGAACATGCTGAACAAAATGGCTATCTCAAAATTTTGATCAGGTGACTTTGGGAAAAAACTGAGCGTGGGAGGGGGCCTAGTTGCCCTCCATTTTTTTTGTCACTTAAAAAGGGCACTAGAACTTTCAATTTCCATTCCAATGAGCCCTCCCACGATATTCTAGGACAACTGGGTCGATACGATCACCCCTGGGGGAAAAAAAACAACAAACAAACAAACAAATAAACACGCACCCGTGATCTTTCTTCTGGGGAAAAATGAAAAAGTCCACATTTTTGTAGATGGGAGCTTGAAACCTCTACAGTAGGGTTCTCTGATTCGCGGAATATGAGGGTGTGATTTTCATGAAGGGTCTATGACTGTTAGGGTTTCTGTCCCCCCGGTGTTGAACATCCGCCAAATTTTCTCAGGCGCCTAACTGGAAATGGAAATGGAAAGGATTAAACTTGATGAAACTTATATATTTGAAATCAGCATTAAAATACGATTCTTTTGATGTATCTATTTGTATCAAAATACCGTTTTCTAGAGTTTCGGTACCATTGAGCCGGGTCGCTCCTTACTTACAGTTCGTTACCACGAACTGTTTGATAACCTGCATAAAACCTTGGTTATGTGGGAATAAAAAACCATGTGCGGTCCTCTAGATCCCAACCGATTAACTAGAAAAAAAATATATATATTTCTTCGGGGGAGAGCATTAATTTTTTGAAAGAGAGCATCGTTATTACATTCACTGAACACTGATTACGACAGGCCGTGTTCATCAATTGCCAAGCTTTGAACAAGACCCTGCGGATCTCTTTTTTATGATTGTCCTGACTAAAAAATCAGCATTTGCAGTTTTTTTCCCAAATAGCCTAGAAACTAATAACGGTTATGCTTAAAACTTGTTTTGCACAAAACGTGTGTCAGCTCTAGACAGACAAAATACTAACCCAAAAATAAGTTGCTCTGTGCAACATCTAATAATTGACGGCATTCTGTACATCTATCAGGGCCCAATGGAAGCTCTTTCACTTTAACTGGACGATAACTAATTAAATCCAACTTGTCTTCATATTTCATTCCTTTAAGCCTAGAAATGATAATTATAGAAAAAAATTCAAGAAAAAAATAAAGGAATTAGGGCTAAAGGTCTACAATTTTAATTTTCAACCCCCACCCCGGTTAGGAAATGCCCACTGATACCCTCTCCAATCAAAAATAAGACCTTCGTGTACCTAGGAGCTGGCAAAAAAAACAAAAAAAAAACATGCTTACATTTACTACATCAAGCTTTCCATGGTAACAATATATACTATCTGATTTTTCAGATTTTACTGGCACTATAAATTTTATATAATTTTACAAAAAGAATAATGAATAGTAGCATATATCATTATAAAATAAATAATTCTATATCATTTCTAAGATTACACTGACAGTAAAATCTGATTTTTTCTGCTCATTCCACAGATAGAAATTCATTGACTTTAAATCTATTCACCAAAATTAAGTAGACAAAGGGGAAAAAAACTAAAAAAAAAACGCACAATATTTGTGAAAGTTGCAACAAAAATTCAACCTGTTTAAAGCTCCCAGCTAGAAAAAATGCAAAATTTTGTATTTTTCCCAAGAAGTATGGTCAAAATGCCTGTCTATTTGTATTTTTTATCAAGGATTGACCATACAGAACCACTAGTCGTAGAACGTCATGAGATGCTCCCTAGTCCAAGACTTAAAACAAGACGTTCTTTTTTAAACAAAAAAAGTGATTGTGCCACATCAAAATGCCCATTTCTGCATTTTCGTACTGCAAAACAACAGTTTTGACAAGAATAGGGCTATAATGCTATCAAGCAAAAATGATAATACAGCCAAATGATTCAGAACTATCAAAAAAGGTAGTTATATCGGCTTCCAGATTCAAAGACAATTCTGATGTGCAAGAGGGCCTTTTGTTCCTGACCGTTTTTTATCGTCCATACAAAACGAACAGTCATAGTGGAACATTCATAGAGTATTGCATAGTAACGATCCAAATCTTAGGAAGAAGTTTAGTGAATTTCTTTCTGGAAAAAGGGGGAGGACTAGACCCCGAAAAGTGCACTTTAGGCATAACAGGTCCTTTCGATCAATATGGAGGGCAAGAGCTGTTTAGGCTCTAGCCTTCCTTCATTCGGAACATTGTATGTAGACTAGGCAGAAAACATGGGTGTGGAGGGGTTGATAGCTCCTCTTTCTTTGCAGAAAAGGTGTTTCTTTTAATGAAAAAAGGCAAAAAAAAACTTTAATTTAAAAATCCAGGATTTGATAGGCGTGGACGCCTCCCTTATAATTCAGAAAATCTCATTTCATTTTGGAAAGCAAATATGCCTGAATGACCCCATATGCTCAAAAAATTGGTAAATAAATGCTAAAATTCAGTGTAGAGAGAGGAAGGAGGTTTGGTTAGGAGCTGTCCACCTCATATTCAGGACGATTCTAAATAAGATATTTAAAACGAAGGAAAAAATCAATTAATTTTTTAATAAAATGAAAAGCAAAATATAAACTCAAAAGAAGCAGAGATAACCCTTTTCAAACAGTTCGTGGTAACGAACTGTAAGTAAGGAGCGACCCGGCTCAATGGTAACCGAAACTCTAGAAAACGGTATTTTGATACAAATAGATACATCAAAAGAATTAGATTTTAATGCTGATTTCAAATATATAAGTTTTATTAAGTTTAATTGTACCCATCAAAAGTTAGGTGCCTGAGAAAATTTGGCTGATTTTTGGAAAAAGGAGGAAAGACCCCCTAAAAGTTATAAAATCCTAATGATAATTACACCATCAGATCCAGCGTATCAGAGAACCTTACTGTAGAGGTTCCAAGCTCCTATCTACAAAAATGTGGAAGTTTGCATTTTTTGCCAGAATAAAGATCACGGGTGCGTTTTTGTTTGTTTGTTTTTTTTTTTTTTTTTTTCCCCAGGGGTGATCGTATAGACCCATTTGTCCTATAGAAAAGTGGGAGGGCTCAATGGAATGGAAATTGAAAGTTCAATTGCCCTTTTTAATTTACCAAAAAAATTGGAGGGCAACTGGGCCCCCTTCCCTGCTCATTGTTTTCCCAAAGTCACCTGATCAAAATTTTGAGAGAGCCATTTGGTTCAGCATGTTCGAAAACATAATAAGTATGCCTTTTAGAATGACTTAATCCCCCAAAATTCCCGGGGGGATGACTAAAAGTTATTAACTTTATCCAATGTTAACATATAGTATTGGTTATTTGGAAGTATACAGACGTTTTCAGGGGAGATTTTTCCTGGTAGTGGGGGGAAGGTGGGGGGGTGGGTGGGTCAGGGGTTATGTGGGAGGAATCTTTCCATGAAGGAATTTTTCATGGGGGAAGGGACATTGCTATGAAGGGGACGCCGGACTTCCCAGCATTATTCAAAAAAAGATCATAAATTTAATATAAAAAAACAAGTATTTCAACTGCAACAGCAGCAACATCGAAACTTTAAACGAACAGAAAATATTACATATATAATTGGGTCCACCCGGTAGTCAATGTCTCGCTCTTTAAGCCAAAGATTTTTTAGTACTTTCATAAGAGCTATTTATTCTAATTAATAGCCTTTGTGATTAAGCGGTCATTTCTAAAGAATTGGAACAAAATTTGAACATTCGCTTAAAGAGCAAGGTATTGACTAGGGGGCTAACCCCCTAATAAATGTATTAAAAATATATGAATATAGAAGTTCGTTACGTAAGTTAATTCGTAAGTTACGTATATTTATTACTAATAAAAACGTTCGTAAATAAAATTAAACAAGTTTCGAGAAAGCCATTTAACTAAATAAAAGTAAATTAATATGAAAATTTTGTTTTAATTATTCATGTAAGGTGAGCCAAGATCAAAACCTGCATTTATTCCAAAACGTTCAAAAATTAAATAAAAAAATTAAGTTTTTTAAACTGAAAGTAAGGAGCGACATTAAAACTTAAAACGAACAGAAATTATTCTGTATATGAAAGAGAGTGTCCCCTCCTCAACGCCTCGCTCTTTACGCCAAAGTTTGACTCTGTCTCACAACTTTATTTTTTAAAACAATGAAAAACTTTAGCGTAAAGAGCGAGGCGTTGAGGAGGGGATAGTCTCTTTCATATACAGAATAATTTCTGTTCGTTTTAAGTTTTAATGTCGCTCCTTACTTTCAGTTTAAAAAACTTGTTTTTTTTATTTAATTATATTAAAAGACGGAAAGGGTGTCGGGTCAGGCCCCTCGACCCATCACTCTTTACAATAAGAAATGATCTTTTGACCTCAATACTTAAAAAGTGCAAGTGCACAATTAGTTGGTTCTACTTCAAGCAATACCATTACTCAAACGCTACTCAAACGTTCTGAGTGACTGAGATTTAAAAATATTTTTAGGAAAATACCTGTTAAAATTTAGTACAAATAGCGGGAGGCGGTAACCTCATTAATGTATGGGTTAATTTCTATTCATCTTAAATGTATTGCATATTAATAATTAAGTAATTAAAGTACAAATAATAATTAAACATTAATAATTATCATGTATACGAAGCCATATTTTACCAAATTTAGACCCAAGAGGTGAAATGGTCCTTCATTAACCTGTGTAATGTTAATGGCTAAATACCCATGCATTTTTAATGGCTAGAATGCAAGAACTTAAGATAGTTGCTACATTCGAGAAATTAAACCTATTCAGTTAATCTTAAATCCAATTTGTTATATTTCAGCTCAGAAATTTCCATTCGGAAGTAAGAGTGCTTTTTAATAAAGTCTGTTACTCTTAAAATACAGGTCTGACAACAGGTCTATTGAGGATGATTAGGGTAAGACTAGAAGAGATGAGATCCAGAAATGATGGCATGAACTAGGTCTATCCAAGAGTTTACAATTATATAGACTAGTTAGATCTGGATATTGAATGGGAGCGGATTTTGACTTGAATATTTCCGTTAGATTTATAAGGTTATGGAGAGCAAACTGTCTGCCAGTGGGGGAGGTAACTTTTGGAAATTTAAGGGAAATACTTAAGCAAAGGTAAATTGTCCACTCTGCAATGCGGAGGAGGACGGATTGGGCCATTTTCTCCCAAGGTGCAGCAAGCTATCTCAAATTAGGGTAAATGAAATGGAGGGAAATTTTGATGAGCTACTACTTGGTTTTCTTACAATACGACCCCACAAACGGTTGTTCTGGTGGGAAATTTTGTGTTGAAGGTGATGGAGGTAAGGTACAAAAGTCGCAAATAGAAGAACACAGTGTTTGGTTTCGATTTTGATTCGTTTGTAGCTAGATCTATATGTAATCAACACTTGTTTATATGATCCGCAGATTTTCCGATACAAATTATCATTAATATTACGGTTCATACTTTTTAACCTTTTGCTTGCTTCTTGATTTTCCAAACATGAACTCCTCATCTGAATCAGAGCTATGACTAAGATAATCAATTTCTGACTCAGATTCTACATGCTTTGCTTGTAAAACATTTGTCTTTCTTTTGAAACTCAAATTTGTATTAGTATCAGAGCAAGTTCTTCTATTAGAGTTTTCAACTTGCAAAGATTCACCGATTTTCGGCTCTATATCATTTTCTTTTCTGCTAGAGGACGCAACTATGCCATATTCATTCTTTTTAGGGCTCTGTTTTGAAGTTTCGTAATAAGGACTAATAATGCTATTTTCTGTGTTAGCTAGTCCATGAGTCTTCCCCTTCAAAAAACTACTGCTCCTTTTTCTTAAAAGGATTTCCTTAAGTGACAACTGTCGACTCCGTTTTCGAACCGGCTCTGAGGGTCCCTCAAAGGATTTAAGGGTCTTTCTTTACCTGTTTCAGGGCGGACGGTTCTGTCTGGCACAATTCGCGATTTAGATTGTCTTTTTCCTTTCATCAACCGAGCACGTTGCTGGGTGATTTAGGACACCCAAAGGAAGTCACGAAGTTTCTTATTAAAACATATTTTTACCGCACAATTATTTCACAGTCTAATATCTCTTTAGTCGTCTCGAAATTCACACCCTCTTTATCAAATAACATTACGTTAGTTACGCTGGCGTAGCTTCTTATTACGACTAAGATAAGAGATATCTCAGCCTAGTTTCTATATGAAGACATTATGAATAATCTAAGGAATCTTAGATATGTCTTTTTTTTAGGCCCCTGGCGCAAACATTAGCTTTCTGTCCTCTTTGAAATTCATGCTCCTATGTAGTACCCTCGAGCACAAGTATTAAAACAAAGCAGTTATTTTCTGCATGTATAAGCTTATTCCTCTTTTTCACGTTTTCAAAAGGCTCTCCCTCCCCAATCGTTCAAAATTGCTTTCGTCAATTCGAGGAAATGTAAAAACAAATACACTTCAGCCTCTAACAAACTAATTTTATCATGGCAATCCTGAAAAAAATTGAAAAGTTATCAAAGTTGTAGAAAACTAAAACTACCAATTCCTCAAGAATAAAGTTATCGGGTAAAAACACGGTTTTTCTCACCAAAGCTAGAACTTAAAAAAAAAACACAACCCAAAAAAGTCCCATAAGGGGGGGGGGAATATGAGGGAGAGATACAAGGTGGAAAAGCAAGTTTCATTTACAACTTTAAGGTTCATATAGACACGAAACTGGTTTCCTGACTTAGTTGCCGCTCAGCTGTCGAAATATCAGAGCAGTTATAGACTTAAGCTGTGCATACTAACACGCTGATGGACTTATATTAGAAATCAATAGCCTCCTGAAGCACCTTAGCGGTCGAGCATTGTGGGTTGGAAACTGAGTTCAACTGCATACCAACGATATGATTTGATAGCCAGCCAGTTCATGTTCTGTCATCCTTAGCCGTGAGTCGCATAACTGACACTTGCAAGCAGCGACATGAACTTTCAAAGATACGAACTGATGTTTCAAGGACCTTAGCTATCAAAAATGCAATACATTTATGAGTAAAGTAGGCTTATGTAATATGCTCTTGGAACTGCACAGGATAGACCTAAAGATGAAGGAATTGTGCGTGTAGACCCTCTTCTACATTGTGTATGATAGAACCAGGAAAGCCCACTTTAACAGGAACCATGCAAGCAGGTTTTTAAATTGGTCTTCCTTATGACCATTAAAGGACAACCTCGCTCAACCAGGAAAATTTCAAAAAGATCAGGTTAAAAACTTCTTGGATAAAAGAGGCATTAACAGTAGGCTACTTTAAAAATTTCTTACATAAATAAAATGGCGGAAAACTTAAATTAAGGACACCCTAGACAGTCAATCATTTTGATTACTAAACGTTTTAAGCGATAACTTACCCCTCCGGAAAGTACTAGGCGTTTACCCCCCGAAAAATACTCCCCACAGAAAATAAGGATTTCAAACTTGAGAATTTTATATGAATTTTTTTTAGTTTCGCTGAGAAGTGCTAAGGAAAGGAAAAAGGAAGAATTTACACACCATAAATATCTTAAAACCAAAAATCCATTTTTGTTGAAATGACTTCAATATGAACTTCTGTAATTTTTGGCAGTAGCGATCGCCAAATTAAAAAAAAAGAAGAGAAAAATATAGGCAAAAAATAATCCAAATTAAGCTAAAAACATGTAGTACCAAAAAGTTTAAGAAGGTTTAGCTTGCCTTTGAAAGGATAGTTGGCTTTGGGAACCAACAAGTTCTTATTGTTTAAGTTTTTACGGACAAAAACGTTGTCAAAATCTACGAATTTTTTACGGGTGGTGGCAAAGTTTTATATAGAATAAAAAAAGCTGATCATTCGAATTAAACAGCCATTGTGTTCCAGGAATTGTTTTTAAGGAATTGGGGCAAAAAGTCAAAACTTTAATGTAAAGAGAAAGGTCTTGAGGAGGGGACAACCCTTTTTATATACGTAATAATTTCTGTTCGTTTTAAGGTTTGATGTTGCTCCTTACTTTGAGTTGAAAAAAACTGTCTTTTTTAAATTTAATTTCTGATCGTTTTTAAATAATACCGGGAAATCCGGCTCCCTGTCCAAGAAAAATTCCTTTCTTCTACTGAAACATTTCTGCATGGAAAGCTCATTCAAGATGTCCTCCCCCTCTCTCACCGTGGAAGTTTCCCCCAGACAATTCCATTCTAGCTGAAAATTCCACCAACAATATTTCTTGTTGATGAACTCGGGTGAAAATTTTTTTCTCAGCACACTTTAATTTGCAAAATAACTTTAATTTTTGATGGTTTTTAAAATCAAGCCGGTAATCTCCTCCGTAGAAAAGTTTTCCATCAAAACCCAGCAAAAGGGTATTTTCCAGCAAAGGTGTTTTTGGGTGGCGGGGGGTGTGCAACAAAAACTTTAAAAAACACACCAAAACTGTGAAGTCGATATCTACTCTCTTATGATTTCTGAGAATAATTCTGGTCTGCGCTGTCATTATGAAAGTAAATAGTAACATTAAACTCCAAAATGAGCAGAATATATTCAGTATAGGAAGGGGACTGCCCCTTCATCATCTCTTCCTCTACGTCATGATCGCAGAAACTTCGGAGTGTGCTCATTAGATCAGAAATTGAGAGTTCTATTTTTTTTTTTAGTGCAAAGGGACTAGAGACCAACAAGCCGCATGGGGGGAGGGTATTTTCCGAGGGGAAATTTCCACATGGAGGGGGGGTAAACACCACCCACCAAATAATCGAGTTTCTTGATTAAGGCTGTGGCATATCATCTGCTGACACTCCAGACTTCTTTTTTGCTCAATCGCCTTGTATTCACGATTAAAAATCATTCTTAAAACATTATTTTATTTTTTTGTTCGGAAACTATAATCTGGTTTCAATGTCTTTACCGTCTGTAATATCTTGCCAAATGGTGCATTAAAATAGTCTTTACTTTTAACTTTCCATAACTCAGGGTGATCCCCGTATAACCCTATCAGAGGCAACGCTGTAGCGTTGCGTATAGTAAAGGCCATACGGCTCCAATGTTTTATTATTTTTTTCCCCCATAGGCACTTCATATGGAAGGAGTCGTAGTAGAAACTTCAAAGGGGGCTCATTCAATTGGAAATCAAGAGTTCCTGTGCCCTTTTTAATAGTCAAAAATGATTGGAGGGCAACCAGTCCCCCCAACGCCCATCATTCCCGCAAACAAATCCAATCAAATTTTGAGATAGCCATTTTGTTCAGCGTAGTTGATTTCCAGATAGAAAATATATTTTTGAGGAGGACACTCCCCCACAACCCTCAAGGCATGGGTTTTAAGTTATGCCCTGGGGACATATAAGGTTTTTATAGAAGGCGTTGTCGTAGAAACTTCAAAAAAGGCTAATTCGATTTTAAATTCAAAGGGCTAGTGCCCTTCTTAACAGTCGTAAGTGATTGGACGAAACTAGCCCCCCCCCACGCCCATCATTCCCCCAAACAAATCCAATCAAATTTTGAGATAGCCATTTTGTTCAGCATAGTTGATTTTCTACGGGAAAATCTTGGGGAAAAGGTGATTTCCCACCTTTTCCCCAAACAGATCATATCAAAATTTTGAGACAGCCATTTTATTAAATCTAGTCTTAAGTTCCGGAAATTCGGTCTTTGAGGATGACAACTCCCCCACAGCCCTCAGGGCAAGTGTTGTAAGTTATGCCCTGTGTGCATATATGGGTCTTATGGAAGGGATGCTCGTATTAACTTCAAAGGGGGATCATTTGATTGGAAATTGAAAGTTCTAGTTCACTTTTTAAGAGTCAAAAGAGATTGGAGGGCACCTAGCCCCCCCCCCCCTCTACACCCTTGCCCTTTTTTCCTCAAACCTATCCGATAAGAACTTTGAAATAGCTTTTATTAAAATAGTTCAAAGACCATATAACGAAAAATCAGGGGTCAACACAGTCCCCCAGGGCCCGACGGTAGGTGTTGTAAGTCATACCCTTGGAGAATATATGGTTCTTATTGAAGTGATGCTCTTAAAAATTCAGAGATGACTCATTTGATTGAAAATTGAAAGTTCAAGTTAACTTTTTTCGAGTCAAAAGATATTGGACGGCAACTAGCCCCCCATGCCTCTTTCCCCAAATGCATCCAATAAAAATTTTGAGATAGGTATTAAGTTAAAAATTTCTCAAAAGTCAGATAACAAAAACTCAGGTGTCGTTACAACCCCCCAGGGCCCGGGAGCAGGTGTTGTAAGTTATGCCCTGGGGTATATATTGTTCGTATGAAAGGGATGCTCGTATAAACTTCAGAGAGGGCTCATTTGACTGGATATTGAAAATTCGAGCTCACTTTTTAATAGTCAAAAGAGATCCGAGGGCAGCTATCCCCTAACCCATCTGATGAAAATTTTGAGATAGACATCTAATTAAAAATAGTTCAAAGGTCAGGTAAGAAAAAATCCCATGTCAATAGAACCCCTCAGGGCACAGGGGAAGGCGTTCTAAGTTATGCCCTAAGGGCATGTATGGTTCTTATGAAAGGGATGCTCGTATAAACTTCATAGTGGGTTCATTTGATTCGAAATTGAAAGTTCTAGTTCACTTTTTGAGAGTCAAGAGAGTTAAACTAGCCCCCCAAGCTCTTTTTTCCCAAACCCGTCCCCTACAAATTTTGAGATAGCCAGTGTTTTGGAAATTGTTCAAAAATTAGATAACAGAAACACCCCCAGATCCCGCGGGATAGGCGTTGTAAGTGCTGTCCTGAGGGCGTACATGGTTCTTATGAAAGGGATGCTCATACAAACTTCAGAGGGGGCTCATTTGATTGGAAATTGAAAGTTCTAGTTCAATTTTTAAGAGTAAAAAAATATTCAAGGGCAACTAGCCCCCCCCCACACACCCTTTTTTTACAAAGCCCATCCGATAAAATTTTTATATTTGACATTTAATTCGAAATAGTTCAAAGGTCAGATAAGAAAAATTCCTGTGTCGATGGAACCTCCCAGGGCCCGAAGGCAGGCGTTATGAGTAATGCTCTAGGGGCATATATAGTTCTTATGGCACGGATGCTCGTATAAACTTTGGAGAGGGCTCATTGCATTTGAATTGAAAGTTCTTGTTCACTTTTTAGGTCATACCCAAACTCTTGTTTATAGTGATTTTTTTCCTTTCAAGCTTGATTTGCATATTCAATTTAAGTTTCACTCGTTTTAAGATTTATTTATTAATTTACATTAATATCTATTGTATGTTTGTTTGCATTGATTATTTATTTAATTTCTGTTCGTTTTAAGTTTAATTTATACTTCAATAGGAAAATATTTTTTTTCGTTTTAAGCTTGATTCTCATATTCAATCTAAGAATTACTCGCTTTAAGATCTATTTATTCATTTACGTTATTACTTGCTGTATGTTTCTGCTATGATTGTTTATTTAATTTCTGTTCGTTTTTGTGTTTCATTTATTCTTTAATAGTAATTTCTGGTCATTTTGAGCTTGAATTTTAAAAGGTATTTGTATCTGCTGAGCTTAAGTTTAAAATGGTCTTTACTTTTCTTTGAAAAACTTATTTTTCGGAAAGTTTTTTTAAATTAATTAATAAACAAATAAACCCGCGCTCCACATTTTTGCTTTTTTTCCGGTATATATTTCATTGTTGTTGGTGCGTGACTGACGCAATATTTGAACAAAACTAGTCTAGACGGTCAATCACCCTCGTCAACCGATTGATTCATTCAAACTTTCTATCAATCACCGTCAACGCTGGACTCAAGCGTCAAACAGGTTCCTTGATGGTCAATCATATTTGAATCAATCTATTGACGGAAGCTTTTAATCAAAATGATTGACGTCTAGGGTGTCTTTTAGACAGAGAAAAATTTTATTGAAGGGTTACAATAAAGAACAAGAGGAAATGTGTTTCTTGCATTCACAAATTTAAATTGTGTAAGCCCATAATATTAAGTATTTGAATGCTTAAATTGAAAGTAGGAATTCCAATAAATTATAATAAAAATTACCTTGTTGATATTTTTCCTGGTGAATTTACTGTTTAGATCATCAAGCAGTCTCACGTGATCTTTTGTCATAAGATTCTTTAGTAAGTTTAGTTTCTGCTTCAGATACTGTTGCTTATTCAAAATACCATCCTTACTTTTATTTTCCAGAACTTGCAACCTATATAAAAATATAAAGTAATAACAAGCAAGTAAGATCATACCCAAATCCAATACACAGTATGCCTCATCTTAGGATATGTTTAGATAAGTCTTATAGGCCTAAGCTGACATTTGGATTTAAGCATACAATTAAAACAGTTTAAACCAGCTTCAGAATTCATTTAAAAGTGTTCCAGTTTATATTAGATAAGTATTATAGGCCTAGGCTGACATTTGGATTTAAGCATACAATTAAACAGTTTAAACTAGCTTCAGAATTCATTTGTAAAAGTTTTCCAGTTTATATTGTAAAAAGTTTTCTAGCAAAATGAACAAATTGTAAAATATAAAAAAATCTTTTCTTCCTCTTTGCTGATTTTCTGTGGTGTCCTGAAAGGAACAGAGATTGGTCCTTTATGCTTCCTCCTTATAATCAACGATATAACTGTTAGACTAGACGAAAGATGAATATGTGTAGATGACCTTCCCTAGCTGAGGTAGTATCTGGAGTGGGTAAAAGTCAAAGTTTCAATTATACGAAAAAATTACCTCTAAAGGAGCAAAACTGAATATGGTGGTAAATAAAGATAACTGCTTAGCAACAATAGTTTCATTTCTTATAAAAAGCCTTCCTAAACTGGAATATAGACCCAAACCTGATCAGCAACAGCTCAACCCTACTAGGGGTATTCATTTCTTCCAATCTAACCTGGCATGAAAATAAAAGATTGACGGTAACAAAAGCAAACGGTGCTAACCAAATGCTGAAAGCTTCAAAGGAATTCTAGTTCCAAAGAACAAACTAAACTAATCTTCTGCATGTTCATCAACCCAATAGTGGAAAGTGTATGTACTTTTTAGAATTTCTCTCTATCTAAAGAAGAAAGTGACAAAACTGGCTGGGTTCAGAAGAGTTTACTTCAAATCAAACAGTTTGTGGTAACAAACTGTAAGTAAGGAGCAACCCGGCTCAATGGTAACCAAAACTCTATAAAACGGGTTTTGATACCAATAGCTACATCAAAAGAATCAGATTTCAATGCTGAATTCAAATATATAACTTTCATCTAGTTTAGTCCTACCCATCAAAAGTTACGCGCCTGAGAAAATTTGGCTGATTTTTGAAAAAAGGGGGAAAGACCCACTAAAAATTATAGAACCTCAATGAAATTCACACCATCAGATTTAGCGTATCAGAGAAGACTACTGTAGAGGTTTCAAGCACCTATCTGCAAAAATTTTGAACTTTGCATTTTTTTGTCAGAAGAAAGATCACGGATGTGTATTTTTTTTTTTTTTTTTTCCAGGGGTAATCGTATCGACCCTCTGGTCCTAGAATATCGTGGGAGGGCTCACTGGAACATAAATTAAAAGTTCTAGTGCCCTTTTTGAGTGACCAAAAAAAATGGAGGGCAGCTAGGCCCCCTCCCACGCTCATTTTTTTCCCAAAGTCACCCGATCAAAATTTTGAGAAAGCCATTTTGTTCAGCATGGTCAAAAATATGATTAAAATGTCTTTTAGGCTGACTTAATCCCCCAAAGTCCCCAGGGGGAGGGCTGAAAGTTATGAACTTTACTCAATGTAAAGATCAACTGATTGTGATTAAGGGGTAATTTTTAAAGAATTGGAAAAAAATTTGAACTTTAGCTTAAAGAGCAGGGTATTGACTAGGGGGCGAACCCCCTAATATACGTGTTAAAAATTTATGAATATAGAAGTTCGTTACGTAAGTTAATTCGTAAGTTACGTATATTTATTACTAACAAAAACGGTCGTAAATAAAATTAAACAAGTTTCGAGAATGTCATTTAACCAACTAAAAGTAAAATTAATATACAAATTTTGCTTTAATTATTCACGTACGGTGAGCCAAAATCAAAACCTGCATTAATTCAAAAATGTTCAAAAATTAAATAAAAAAAAACAAGTTTTTTTATCTGAAAGTAAGGAACAACGTTAAAACTTAAGACGAACAGAAATTATTCCGTATATGAAAGGGGCTGTCCCCTCCTCAACGCCTCGCTCTTTACGCTAAAGTTTGGCTTTCTCACAACTCTATTTTTTTAAACAATAAAAAAAAACTTTAGCGTAAACAGCGAGGCGTTGAGGAGGGGACAGCCCCCTTCATATACGAAATAATTTCTGTTCGTTTTAACTTTTAATGTAGTTCCTTACTTTCAGTTGAAAAAAACTTGTTTTTTTTATTTAATCATCTACAGAAATCCCCTGCTGCCTTACAGTTTTATTTCAAAGCATTTGAACCTGACCCTCCTTTTTGTCTGGTTTGAGAAACTATGATTGCAGTTTGCCTCAGCCCTCCTCTCCCATCCCATATATAAGAACTTCCTCCTGTCTCCCTTTGTCTCTCTTAGATCCCAACTCTTCAGAGAAGCAGCTGTGAAGGTTTCATAACTAAAAAAAAGTTTACTCCAGGTCACAGCATTATAATCTTGAAGCTTTGTGTCAGGTTTTGTTCAAATTTTTAACAATTCATAACTTGCGTGTTTTATTGTATCTCGTTGACAAATTTTTATCACGGTGACTCTGTCTTGATTATTAGAGTATTTTCAACTTTGCAACCAATTGATTGACTAAAAATACCATGATTAAACCATGCATATGAGAGTGTATCTTTTCTATAATAAACAATTTTTTGTTTATCTTTTTAAGTTGAAATTTATTGCTAAGTTTTTAAATTTGAGATTTTATCACTTTGATTCTAAAAGTTTATTTCAGCAAATATGACGTTTTATACACTTTGTTTGTAGAAGACGAAGTACAATACTTAGTTTGCAGAAAGACATGATATCAAAATAGCCCCTCCCCCTCCTCCCATGCACATTAATTCTTTTAATCCACGTCAGGGGAACAATCCAGCAAGCAGGGCTTAAAAGAATGGGGCACCTTCCCCTCCCATAGAGGATTCTTGTGGTTCATAAATTATTCTAAGTTCTATATGAAAACCTTTTTTTTGCTGATTTTTCTTACTGGCAAAGAAAACACAAGATACAACAAATTTGCGTCTTCACAACATAGCCTAGTGGCTGCATGTAGCCAACTAATTCTCAATCTACACCCAAAGTAACCTTTTTCTATGAGGCATCAGGCTGTTATAAAAATTAAATAGTGGTCTTGCCTTTTCAGCTTCTAAGTTTTAAAAACAACATATAGACCAAATTGGATTAAAATTCTTACTATTTTCAGAAGGTAATAAAAAACATAAGAATAATCTAATCATGTATGTAATAGCTAAGACGGCAGCACTTGTTGATATAGTCCTGACACAGAGAAGCAAAAATATTACTATACTGTTGCAGGTATACTATACACTATACTGTACTATACACTTATTACTGTGATATTGATATATAACCTTTCTTGAATTCCGGGGGGGGGTGATATTGATATATAACCTTTCTTGAATTCCGGGAATATTTCTGGTCTACGCCTTTATTATGAAAATAAAGAGTTATATTAAACCCAAAACGAGCAGATTTTATTCCATATAGGAGAGGTGCTGCCTCCTCATCAACCCCCATGTGGTAGTAGAAACTTTAGAGGATGTTCATTCGATCGGAAAATGAGAGTTCTAGTGCCTTTTTTAAAAGTCAAAAGTGTTTGGAGAGCAACTAGCCCCTGTCCTAGAATCTTTTATGATACCTGATCCTTTGGTAACCCTTTAGGAAATCTGATCACAACTGTTCGAGGCATGATACTTATTTTCTTCAGAATAGTTGCAAATATCAGTAAATTTGCATCCGATGGTGCCAACCTCCAGAGCCCCTTGTACAAGGGCCTTAAATTATTATAAAATTTATTTTACCCTATAATGATAACTCAACTCCCAGAAGCACGAAAAAGGAATTAAGAAAAAATTGAAATGTAAAAATAAATACTAGAAGACATTCTACGCCACATATTCTGCCTGTATTTAGGAATATATGTAGGACATTCCTTTTTACATTATTTTTGTTTGTCATAATTTCTAATATACATATTACTATACTATACACTATACTGTTGCAGGTATGGGCAAAAGTTGACATGACACACAGAACATTCTTGCAGCGTATGGTGTACTTCGATTTGATTGTTGATCACAGGATCTATATCTCAAATCATGTGGGTGCATTACAACAACAAGCTCCTTTGTGACAACTTTTATGACAAGAATAGCAACGTTTCATAATAAAAAAAAAATCCTGAGTAACAAGACGCTCATAACCTATTTCTACTGGTCTCCTTAGGAATTCATCGATTTCCTCACGGGAATCGTAATGCACTTTAAAAGTGAGAGATGAGCCGTATTTTGACATTTTATAGCACTTAGAAATTAAATTTTTTATGCTGTCTTCAGTCATGTTTTCAAAAACTCCCTTCACGACACCGATAAAGAGAGAACCCGGAGAAGGGTGCACCAATCGGTAAATCATTCATTTGCTGGTAAAAAGAATTAAGGAATTGGAAATGATTGAATACTTGTTACAGAGTTTAACCAATGTAGAAAAAAGGATGCCCTGTATGCAGAATATCGTAGTTTCAGCCACTTTTCTTGATTTTCAAGCCAATATATTTCCCTTGTAGGTCCAGCCAAGGGACTATACGTTGTCTATATAGGGGTAATGGACAAGGCGGCTCTAATAGTGGAATTCATTTTTGATCCGATTCTACTTTTAGGATTTAGTACCTATTTAGCCTAGACCTATTTTAGGACCAACTAGCCCCCCCCCCACGTCCATCATTTCCCCGAACACATCCAATCAAAATTTTGAGATATCTATTTTGTTCATCGTAGTTGATTTCCAGATAGAAAATATGTTTTTGAGGACACTCCCTCATAACCCTCAGGGCAAGGGTTTTAAGATATGCCCTTGGAACATATAAAGATATTAATTAGGGCATTGTCGTGGAAAATTCAAAAAAAGCTCATTCGAGTGTAAATTCAAAGGGCTAGGACCAATTTTAATAGTCGAAAGTGATTGTATGGCAACTAGCCCCCCCCCACGCCCATGAGTCCCCCCAAAACATCCACTAAAATATATTTGATAGATCCATGTTGTTCAGCATCGTTGAGTTCCAGATAGACAATTTATTTTTGAGTAGGACACTCCCCCACAAGCCTCAGGGCAACGACTATACGATAAGCCATGGGTGCAGATAAGGTTTTTATTATTTTTTTTGTCGTAGAAACTTGAAAAAGGGCTCATTCGATTTGAAATTCAAAGGGATAATACCCTTTTTAATAGTCGAAAGTGATTTGAGGGAAACTAACCCCCTCTCACGCCCACCTTGTCTCGAAACACGTCTAATCAAAATTTTTAGATAGCCATTTTTTTCAACGTAGTTGAAACTTTTGGACTTTAGATCTTTAAGTATGAAAACCCCTCTCCCTAAAGCCGTCAGGGCACAGATGGTAAGTTATTCCCTGTAACATATAAAGTTTTTATTGAAAGCGTTGTCGTTGAAACTTCAAAAGGGCTCAATCAATTGGAAATTGAAAAGGCTAGTGCCTTTTTTAATAGTTGTAAGTGATCGGATAGCGACTACCCCCCGAAATAGAACTAAAGAAAAGTTGAAAACAACGTTTCAAAAAAGGGAAAAATAAATGTATATAGTCATATATGGGAGATGTACATAGTGGTAACAAATGTTAGTGAGAAAATATATATAGTTATAAAGGTATTTTGAAAACCTTTACTAAATATGAGAATTGTTTTCGTATAAAGTTGTAAATGCATAAATTTGAATTATATGAACTATTTCTATGCCCTTATATAGAGGCTAATCACAGTTCTCAGTTATAGTTTATAAATCTATTTGTTGGAGTTGAATTTTTTTTTTTGTAAATATTTTAATTGCAGTTAAGACTTATCAGATAAAAGTCTTGACGGACTTATTTAAAAATTATACGAAGAGCAAATATTGCAGTGATTATGTAAATTGTTAGGGTACACAATTGTTGTTCGTGTTTAAACAGTTAAGTTACGTAAAAACATAGCTGAAGTCACTTTAAATTATAAATGCAAATATAGTGAATTAGTATGTTGAGTATTTTTGTTTTTGTTTTTTTATTTTTATTTTTTATCATTCAAGAAGTATTCGAAGAGATGATGAGATGATGATCGAAACATAAATGACGACAATCCTGAATTGTTGATGGCTAATCAAGCGAATATTGATCTTTAGCATATTGGGCACTTGGCTTCCATATTGCCATATTATATCACAGATTACATGACAAAAGCGGAAAGTGCCGAAGTTGATGACATGTGGGAGGAAGTGAATAGTGCATGCAAGAGTCTTGGGCAAAGAACCATGTTTTATTTGTTGAATTCTGTGAAAACTCGTCAAGTGGGAGCTGTTGAAGCTTCAGACGGGCTTCTAGGCACCAAGCTGCATAGTGTTTCCAGGTAACTTAGATATGTTGACCTTGGAAAAATAAGCGAAGTTAAGAGGACGCTAAAGAAATATCAAGAGCTTGAAAATCTAGCCAAAGAGGATCCTCAAAGTTGTGACTTGTATGTTGCCCACTGGGTTGCTGATGTCTACCCCAAAAGGCCTGAACACATGGAGAACGTCAGTCTTTATCACCTGCTTTCTTGGTATGAGCGAGAACGTAAGGGTGCTGATGAGAACGTGCTTTTGAATGATAGCTCTTTTTACCTCAGAAAAAGAACTGCTGAACCCTTCATCATTCAGCATAAGAAGATAAACCTACTCGAGTCTGACGAGAAGAAAAGTGATTTATTATGAAATGCTTTTAAAGATGTTTAAACCTTTGCGAAATGAAAAAGATATACCGATTAGTGGAATAAATAATAGCAAGACGTACTGTGTTGAAATGGCAAGCTATTCAGATATGGTTGCTTACCATGAGAAATTTGTTGGTAAAGAACAGAGGGACGAAGAATGTGAGAAAAGAATTTGAGACTGGGCGAAAGGAATTCAAAACTTGTTATCATAAACGAAAAATCGTTACTTCTAAGAAAAATCTGGTATCTTTGGCAGAAAACTTGTTAGTTCTAACAGAAATTTTGTTATCACTGACGAAAAATTGTTACTTCTAAGAGAAATTTGATAGTATTAAGCAAAATTTTGTTAGTGTTGAGGAAAAAGTTGTTACTTCGAAGAGAAAATTTGTTAGTGTTAAGGAAAACTTGCTACTTTCGACAGAAAACTTTTTATCATGAACGGAAAAAAATTTATACTTCTAAGAAAAATTTGATAGTTTTATGTGGAAGTTTGTTAGTATTACGGGAAAATGTTGATACATCGAAGAGAAATTTGAATATGTTAAGTAAAAGTTTGTTAGCATTAAGGGAAAATGATGATACTTGGAAGAGAAAATTTTTTAGTGTTAAGGAAATCTTGCTACTTCTGACAGAAAACTTGTTATCATAATGAAAAAATTTGTTATCTTTGATGGAAAATTTGGTGCTATTAGAAGAAATTTGTTACTGCTAAGAAAAAACTGTTACTTCTAACAAATTGTACAAGTATAAAATGTGAATTTCTTATATTTTAAGTATGTTTAATGTAATAAAAAGAAATTTATAAAAAAAGTTGAAAAATATTTCATGTTAAAAAAATAATAATAAAAAAACTTGAAAAAAATACTGTTAAAAAAAAAGTTGGGTGGGGGGGGCCATAAAGTTGTAGGGACGGGAGTCATCCTGTGTCTCAAGCACACAAAAAAGTATTAAAAAAAGGGGGCCAAAAAATTGGCGGGGGGCCTTTGGGGGCCCGGGGGAGGAGGGCCCTTCTGTATCTCAAGCTCGCAAAAAAATTAAAAAAATGGGGGGGGGGGCAAAAGTTGTGTGGAGGGGGGCCTTGGGGGTTGGGGACCTAAAGCATGATTACAGCCAAAACTTCCAGTTCACATGAAGGGGGGGGATAATGTAATTTCCTGGGGAAGAAATTCTAAAACATGTGCTGGTAACAAATAGTTAACAGTTCTGAAATTCTTATTGAACGAGCAAGCCTGTTTCTACTAATGTTCAGAGGTAGGAGAGGTTGATATTTCTGATTACGACCTTCGTGTTCAACAAAGCCACCATCCTCGGACAGCATATTATTGGATACTAAATGGCCGAAGAAGACGAAATCGTACAAAAAATCACCTTAAGACGAACTTATGACCGATCTTCAAGGATGGCTGATACCTCATTAGTCCTGGAGTCGGAAAAAAACACTGCTGGGGCACAGGTTTGGAACAAATAAATTTCTTTGTTGACATGTTTGCCATTGATGGCAAAGGAGAAATCAACGTCTAGGGTCTTGAGGAAGGAAGTAAAACTGCATAAGAATGTATTTTCAATTTTCATTTGGTTTTAATACATTTATTTACATTTTTTTTATTTAATCGGGGAATGGTCCCTGCTTTATCCGCAGATAGCTCATTCTACAGGTTGCATCCTTAAAAAAAAAAGTTGTGATCGTATATTGGGAAGTCTTTTAACAAGGAATTTAAATTATTTTATGCAATGAAGAGTCATTGTTTAGCTCAATACCATCCAATTCACAATGCATAGCCTTTATAAGAAAAATATAATTGATGAATTTTACAAAAATTGAATATATACGTGGAATATGAAATACCACAGTTATGTCGAAAGCTCTCCCACGAAAATCTTACCCAATTACGTACAAATTATTGATGCGAGATATCGGAGAAAAAAAAAACTCTTTCAGAACATCAGACAGGCCCCTCTCCCTAATAAAAGTCTAAAGACTTTTTTCGGAGGAATGGTATTGCAGGATGAAACTACTACCACTACTAACAACTCACCACAGCATCAAGCCGTCTGAGGAAAATACATCTACGCACGCTCCTCCTCACTCCCAACCGATTCAAAGCCTCTCTTTTTACACTCGCCCATGAAGTTCTCATTTCCTTTTAATCTTTCTGTATGGCGTCCTCCCATCCCAGACGAAGACGACCTGCTTTCCGTTTAGCCCTAGACAGTTGGCCGAAAAGAACAATCTTCGGCAATCTGTCATCCTTCACCCGCACAACGTGCCCTAGCCACCTCAACCTTTCTTTCATTATAGCCCTAGAGAGCGGTATTGAGAGAGGTAGGAGATGTGGACATTTTGGAACATGCCTTTCGTTTACAACAAAGCCGCCTTCCTCGGACAGCTTATGATTGGATGCTAAATGGCCGAAGAAGACGAGATCATACAAAAAAATCACCTTAATTCGAACTTATAACCGATCTTCAAGGACGGCTGGTAGCCCGTTAGTCCTGGAGTCGGAAGACAGCACTGCTGGGGCACGGGTTTGGAAAAAGTGACAAATTTTTTGTCGAGATGTGTGCCATTAATGGCTCAGGAGAAATCAACGTCTAAGTTCTTGAGGAAGGGATGTAAAGCTGCATAAGAACCTATTCGTGTTTTAGATTTCATAATTTCATAGTTTTTTCATAATTTTGTTACTAAAGTATTGTTTTGTTTCATTAGAATTCACCAAACTTCAATTCTCGAGTGTTTCTCGCATAATAGAACAGTACCACTATGTGGGATGGGGGGTTTATGTGGCTGGGAATTTGACGGCTGCGTAATTGTCTGATCAACAGTATTCTTACTTATTGTCAGTATTTTTGACATGTTAAGAATATCTTGCTGGGACAAAAGATTTAAGGGTGAGGATATCAGAAGAGTGTGTGGTGGGCTCGTTTCTGATCCCTTTTCATCCCGCGAAAGAGGTTTTTGCGAATCATCACAGTTTTTCATTGAGTTTTCCTTATTTTAACATTAAAATTTAATATCTTCTCATATATTATGTCTATATTATTTTTTATATGCCAACTGAACAATGAGAGCTATAAATATAATGTTTGCGTTAGCAACCCTCGGTGTTGCTCACTGCCCTTTGACAAATTTTTTTATATCGATAAAATTTGTTTTTTGCTCGCGTTTTAGACAACTTATAATTCAAGCATTATTTCTATCAACCTTTGCTCTACATATTAAAGTCTGCATTCAATTTTAGTCAAAGACGTGTGAAATCGTAACATGCGTATTAAAAAATGACAGTGGCAATGCAATATATGCGGAGAAAGCTGCAACAATTAATTTTTTTTTGCATATATGCTTTGTTAATATATTTTTTTCTCTTAATCTTAACTGCCAGTTAATGAAACAGGGTATTCTTGCAATATTCCGTATCAACTTTCAGCTTGAATGTCACAACTTTAGAGCATGAATTTATGTCAGGGCACTCCTCTAAAGTATCATAATCCCAAACTTCGCCTTTTTTTTGTTATTCAAAAATAGACTGTAATATTAAAAATGTACAAAATACCCCTTCAACTCATATTTCAAACTCTTTTCTTTTCCCTATACAGCGTTCTTTGGTCTACACTGAAACATCCCAGATGTAACACTCTTTCTGGTTTCGTTTTCTCTTTCGCCCTCTTGACCATGGGTTTTGATGCCTCATGAAATGGCCAGAATCTGAACGGGTGTTGTTTTTCCCTCTCGTACTCCTGAAAATAAAATAGAAAATCAAGCTAATTTCTTTCACTTTTTTTTACTCTAAGACCCCCTGCTTAATTGTAATCTAATTCATCAATATTTAAATATAATTTACTTTACTTTGATACTTATCTACCTTACCTCTTACTCAGCATTCCATAGCTTTCGACCTTTCTAATTATTCACATATCTAATTTTTTCTCTCCCAATATATTTTATCAATCTTTTACCTAACTTATTTTTTATCAATTTCCCCGTTCATACGATTCTCCATCCATTAATTTGCGATACAGTAATTTCAAAATTCACATTCTAGCTACCCACGGCGACAAGGGGCTTCCCCCATTAATTACGCCTATAAAATATAAAAATAAAATCCAAATTTACAATACATATACATTTTTGAACTTTAAAATTTTTTCACTTTTCTTAAAATATTTCACTGAATTTATAAAGGAAAATAACACCAATTTTTTTCAAATAGATCACATTTCGTAATATTCTGCTTTCGCTGGTCCTTGCGTTACTGGATATCTACAATAATCCTCAAATAAATTCGCCTTCACCTGCAATTTCATTTCTACATTTTTTAAAATCCTCCAAGATCAAAGCTAACCAGAAAAAACTATATAATAAAAATTTAAAATAAAACCGTATACAAAAACTCTAAACTAAAAATATATGCTAAAACTCTAAACTAGAGATATAATATAAAAATCACAACTCTAAGCTAAAACTATAAACTAAAGCTCTAAACTAAAACTCCAGACTAAAACTCTGAACTAAAACTCTAATCTAAAACTCAAAACTTAAACTTTAATCTAAAACTATAAACTATAACTCAAAACTATAACTCTAAACTAAAACTCTAAACTGAAACTCTAAACTAAAACACTAAACTAAAAATCTAAATTAGAACTCTAAACTAAAACTCTAAACTAAAATTCTAAACTAAAACAAAACTAAAACTCTAATTTCGGTCAAGACCTCCGCTTGACCGTCCTCAGTGCAGAATAAAACTGATAAAAATATAAAAACCAAACCTTAAAATAAAAACAACAAACTAAAACTCTAAGCTAAAACTAAATTAAAACTCTAAACTAAAACTCTAAACTAAAACTCTAAAATAAAACTCTAAACTAAAACTCTAAACTAAAGCTCTAAACAAAAACTCTAAACTAAAACTCTAACCTAATATTCTAAACTAAAACTCTAAGCTAAAACTCTAACCTAATATTCTAAACTAAAACTCTAAACTAAAACTCTAAGCTAAAACTAAACTAAAGCTCTAAAGCAAAACTTTAAACTAAAACTCTGAACTTAAAATCTAAACTAAAACTCTAAACTATAAATCAAAACAATAAATCTAAACTTGATACATGATAGCTATGCTGAATCTGATATGGCCGAAAAAAAGACATCTAGGGTTTTTTCTACCTCTTGACAGATAAACATAATAAATGGGCTGATATCACCTTTATCACCATCTCTTATGGCTCTAAAATATTGTTTTTTATTTGAAACTCGTATTACCACGAGCGGATATTGGAACTTAATTAATATCAAGTTGGTGAGTAACCTTGCTACTCTTCCGTTACCATCAATAAATGGGTGGATAGACACCAGCTTAAAATGAGCCAGTGCAGCGTACCTAATAGGATGTAACCTTCTGGCGTCATCTGAATTTAGCCAGTTTAAAAATTTAGTCATTAAAGACTTTACTTCTTGGGGAGGTGGAGGCTTATGATCACCAACATACACCTGCACACGTCGATAAACTCCACTTTCTTCAGGATTTACCTTTTCAAGCACAAGGTAATGCAAGTTTAAAATTACAGCCTCTGATATTGTTTTTTCTTTTTTGAGTAGATTACTTTTTAAATAATTGACCGCGTTTCGAAGTCCGATAATCTCATTATCTTCCCAACTATTTTTATCAGATGTTTCACGACAATCAAGCACCGTACGTGTCTGTTCTAAGGTCAGTCTGTTACCTTCAATGGACACGGAATTGAAAATGTAATGAATTTCATTTTCAATTGATAACTCTTTTATTTTCTTGTATGTTTCATCTGTCAGTGCATCTGGAACTATCAAAATCTTATCCTTTTTTGTAGCAATACCCTGTAGCAGCCCGTCGACTAAATTTTCTACTATGGGTTTGGTTCTTTTGTAATTTTCTAAGGCTTGAGGATGGTGAGGTGCTGACAACATGACATCTTTTTTAACAACTTCCAGATATTTGCCTTGACTGTTCCAAATGTCTTCTTCTTTTTCTCCAAAAAGATTTGGGTTGGAGGCAAAGATTGTGTGTCTTCCAAGCCCATCGATTGGTGGTCTAGTATCAAATGAAGATTGAGTTTGATGAAAAACTGAGTATGACATCTGTTGTTGCTGTTGTGGCTGCTGACTGAAATTGGTGGGTGGTGTGACGAGAGGCTCTTCTAAAGCGCTGATAGTTTCCTGATTTAACCTGAAAGTATTCGGAGTTGTGCCGCCAAAGAGTGTTGTTGATGGTGTAGCTGGTTGAGCACCAATAGAACTTGGGGTGTGAGTTCCGATTCCACCCATTATTGGTCTAGTTTCAAATTCAGTCTTCGGACCTGGTTTTTCTTCGAATTTCTTTTCTGACACAATTGACTGCTTTGTTACACCATTCACAAGACTTGGCTGTTGTGGAGTGGGCCTATCCGACTTAAAAGAAAGAGGTATAAACTTGTTGATGCATTCTTGAAGACCCATCAAGTTTGACTCCACATTTTGGTCCACAGAGGACTTAAAGGTTGACGAGAAATGAGAGCCAGGAGATTTTCCTGTTTGGATGGACACTTCTTTTTCTCCGTGATGAAGTGACGATATACTGTCATTATACCAAGGTGGATTCTGGAGAATGTTATAATTTTTTACAGCTTGTGAATTTTTTTCAGTGTCAGACAGCTTTGGATTAACAATGTCAAGTTTAAAATTCTCATCCATTTCATTGTGCTCCTTCGAGACTGGAGCATTAATGGTCTTATCCTCCTTAACCGGGTTGACTTCAGTCTTCTCATTAATAGGAAATTTCTTATTTTCTCTTGAATCTGCTTTCAAGTTGCTATATTTTCCAACAGCCCACCAAACTGATATTCCAAAACCTGCGATTGAAGTGCACATAATGACAAGTTTAATCATAATATCTTGATGCTTTAACAAGTAGTTAATAATGTACTGGGAATCGCAAGTTTTGTATCAAAAATGACGTCATAATGTTCCCCAAACTATGATGTTTACAGGAGAAATGATGTTACTGCTTTATAATTAAAATGACGTCACACTGACACTACTGCTATGATGTATGCAAAAGAATAATGCAGACTGAAGACTCCAAAATATACCTAAGAGCTACGAACGTCAATGAGCCTTTAATAAATATTAATCGAGAAAGGAAGGTTTAAAAAATAGGCCATAATAAAAACTGATAATACTTTCAATAAATTTGATAATCTATTTAGTCAGAAAGACAAAATAGATTCAACATTCATTTACGTTGCTTTTAGATGTAATTGAGTTATGTTGTTAATTAATACCAGGCTCTTTCCTATAGAGCCAGATCTAAGTTTTTCTCAGATATGGTGGGGGGGGGGAATTTGGACCACCCCGTCCTTAAAAATAATTAATATTTTTTATCAAAGAAAAAATAATTATAAAATAAACTTATATTAATCGGTTGAGTGGTACCGCTGACTTTGAATCCTGCGATCTGAGTTCAAATCTCGGTGGAGGTTTTTTATAAATTGTAGCTTACTTATACTGCCATGTAGGTTTCTGCCGTAATACCTTCTTTTCAAAATCAAATTAATCACTATGTTGAGTACTAGCTATCGCTGTAATCCGAATTACAAACAGGAAAAAGCTTATGGCTTTTTCTTAGTTGGAATAGTGAGAGACAAACCTTACTATGGCACTATACACCAACCAAGTAAACTTTTCAAATGATGCTTGCATTATCTATACTCTCAATTGCTTTGTGCCGTGGTTTGTCATTTACTAAACTTCACCTATATCCGATGATCGATCCCTTATGTAATTAATTAAAATAACTTTTTCCTCAAAATAATTTTTTCAAAGAAAAGTAAAGAACTCTATTAAACAAAAAATGAGCAAAAATAAAATCAAATAATCTACCAAGCATGAATCTACCACAAATCAGCATCGATAAATAAATGGAACAAAAAGCGTACAGAAATTACAATAAATAACCGAGTCAAACCCAAAACGAGCAGAAATTAACATAAGTAGGGCTCGAAACCCCTATGCCTTCCGAAGGCGAGAACATAATTTTTACTTCACTGAAAAAAAATAAAATATTTTTACTTTTATAAATTTAATAAATGAAATAATATTAAAATTTTTATTACTAAATTTCAGTATATGTATATTAAACTGACAATTCACATTCATTTGTATTTTTTTTAGTAAAGTGCAAATTATGTTCTGGCCTTGGGAAGGCATAGGGGTTTGAGCCCAACTTAAATTAATTTCTGCTCTTTTGAGTTTGCCTCGGTTATTTATTGTAATTTCTATTCGTTTAGGGTTTCATTTATTAATCGATGCTGATTTGAGGTAGTTTCACGCTTGGTAGGATATTTTATTTTATTTTTGCTCATTTTTTGTTTAATGAAGTTTTTTACTTGTCTTTGAAAAACTTATTTTGTGGGAAAAGTTTTTTTAAACTAATTTCTGTTCGTTTTAAATTGACATAGTCTTTTCAGGAAAAAAGAAAATAATACTTAAAATCTTTTCATTTTTTTAAGAGTTTATAGTCTGGCCTGCTATTTGTATGCTGGAGAAAATTTTTCAGCAATTTTTTACAACAAACACCCTTTTAAAAATCTGGACACAAATAGTAGTGTTTAATTTAGTTTCATACCTCCTCGCGTTGACCTGAAATGGAAAACTTGATACCATTCGCAAAAAAATCTGTTTACTTTCTTTGATAGCTTGGATGCACTTACGCTATTTTGATTTGGTTAAATTTTAAGAGCAGATACAAAGTGCCCTGGTCTAAATAACAACAACAACAAAAATAATACATTATACCCACATCGATTTTTACTAAAAAATATGAAGCCTTCCAATCACTTTTGACTATTAAAAAGGGCACTAGGCCTTTCGATTTCCAATCGAATGAGCCCTTTTTGAGTTTCTACGACAGAACTTTCTATAAACAACTTATATATCCCCAGGGCATAAATTACAACCCTTACCCTAAGGGCTGTGAGGGTGGTTAACATTCTCTAAGACCTAATTTCCAGAACTTTCAACTACGTTAAACAAAATGGAGATCTCAAAATTTTGATTGGATGTGTCTGGGAAAATGTCGGGCGTGAGAATGGCTATAGTTGCTCTCAAATCACTTTCAACTATTAAAAAAGGCACTAGCCCTTTCAATTTCCGATCAAATGAGCCCTTTTGAAGTTTCTTCGACAACGCTTACAATAAAAACCTTAAATGCCCCAAGGGCATAACTTACAACCCTCGTCCTGAGGGCTGATGGAGGGTTGTCATCCTCAAAGACCTAATTTCCAGAACTTTCTTCAACGTTGAACAAAATGGCTATCTGAAAATTTTGACTGGAATTGTTGTGGGGAATGGTGGGCGTGAGAGGGGGGTTAGTTAACCTCCATTCACTTTCAACTATCAAAAAGGGTACTAGCCCTCTCAATTTCTAATTGAATGAGCCCCTTTTGATGTTTTTGCAACAACTCTATCTATAATAACCTTATATGCCCCCAAGGCATAACTTATAACTTTTGCCCGGGGGGCTCTGGGGGGGTTTGTCATCCTTAAATACATAATTTCCAGAACTTTCAACTACGTTGAACAAAATGACTATCTCTAAAATTTGATTGAATTTGTTTGGGGTAATGGTGGGCTTGAGAGGGAGGTTAATTACTTTCCACCAACTTTCGACTATTAAAAAGGACAATTTCAATTTCCAATCAAATGAGTCCCTTTTGAAATTTCTACAAAAACTTTCTATATAAACCTTATATGCCCCCAAGGCATAACTTACAACCCTTGCACTTAGGGCTCTGATGGGGTTATCATCCTAAAAGACCCTAAAATATAATGAATCACCTCAAATAAGCCTCTTCGTGGAAATGGAGTCACAGTACAGACACATATAGATGATGCAAGATTGATGAATGTGATATTATATTTTTGAAAATAGGTTATAGTTCTTGCCTGGGCCAAAGTAAATGATTTTACTTGTCTTTGAGCCAAATCCTCCAGTATGCAAGCTAAAGTGGAGGTTATGGACTTTATCAGAGAGAACTCACTAAGGTTATTCTGGCAAGGTTTTACTTTTACAAGTTAAGTGTCTGCTTTGGAGTGACCCCGCGCAAGACGGAAGCAAGGAGGCACCAGTTTCAAATTGAAGTTAGAGCAAAAATCTGAAAGTACTCAAGAGGTGCGACTTGTTCCCTGATGTGCGACTGTTGGTGCTGATGCAGAAGAATGATTTCACATGGAATATATATTCCGTGTGAATTACGAAATATATACACACATATATATATATATATATATATATATATATATATATATATATATATATATATATATATATATATATATATATATATATATATTTCCATGTAACAAATATGTCCACGTTTCTGTATATAGATTTGATTATTAAAAAATTATCAGAAATTGGAAAAATCATATGGTCTGATAATGTGTTTCCTTTTTCCACCCATCGTCTACAAGGAGTTCAAGCACCCCTCCCCATTAATTTGGTTGCATACACCTGTATTTAATTTTATGATCCTACCTTTCCTTTCCTAGTTAACTATAGTCACCATTTAAGGGACCAGAAAGATATCGTGAACATGGTATCATCCATTTCAGGGACACTTCGAACACAATTCACATTATAGCTCCACCGATTTCTCAAAACGGGGCGTACCCGGGATTTTTTTTCGGGGGGGGGGGTTACGGAAAAAGAAAAATTAAAAAAAATCAGAAATTTGTTTATTTTAATTTTTTTTACGTGTATACGATATTACGACGCGGACCCACATTGAGGGGGAGGGGGCTCAAACTCCCTAAGCCCCTTGGATACAGCCTTGCTCTCAAGACTCTGTTTTAAGCGAAATTGTAGGCACTAATTTGCAAAATTTACAAAAGCCTGGATATTATAGCATGCGTATGTTTTTTTTTCTTTTTTTTATTCAATTATATCTTTTAAAACATCTTTTTGCCCTACTTCGCTTTCCATTTCAAATATCGGCAAAGAAAACGGAATGTCTTTCGTTGGAAGTTGATTAATAATTTTCGGGAGAATCTCTGGATGCTTGACCAACGCATCTTCAACTTCATTGCATCCCAGAGGAACATATGGTACAATTATGGCTAGATTGAATACCTCCTGAAAAACAAAATGGGTAAATGAATGAAGTACAATAGCGGAAGAGCCAGTTTGCTATTAAAATGCTGCCAGCGCAAGTAATATCCAGATGAACACCTTAAAATTGAAATTCAAAAGACTAGTGGCACACTATACATATTTGTATCAAAACGTATCTTGCTATGAACAAAATGAAGAAAAGATAAAATAAAATTCACTTATGAGCAACCTTTGAAACTCATGGCATGATGGCTTGGCTATTTATGGAGCAGGACCTCAATGAAAAGAAGTGTTATTTTTTGGAAGAGAGTGTACAAGATAAAGTGTTATTTTTTCGGAAGAGATTGCAAACGATAAGTTTTCGGCCGAACGTGTAGCCCAAACCGGCGTAATCACCAGCCCTAAAAATAGTCCAAACTAGCCCAAAATTAGCGAATGCCACTAAAAACTTATTATGCCTTATTATTGCACTTGCCTCTTTTTTGTCACTTAAAAAAACAAAAGAACTTTCAATTCCCGCTAGAATGAGCTCTTTTCCGAACTCCTATTACCATTGGTTCAATACGATTACCCTTGGGAGGAAAAAAATAAAGAAATAAACGCGCACCTACGATGTTTCTTCTAGTATAAAATTTAATATAAATTTTTTCAGAAGGGATTTTGAAACTATTACCTTTTTAGATCATTTTAGTGGCCAGAAAAGTCAAAATGCCGGTTAAAAAAAAGAACTATGCAGCCGATTTTGAAGCTTGGTCTCGGCACTCGGCAGGTGGTAGGTTTGTATATATTAATTCTCGTTGTAAGTAGCAACCTCAAAATGAGTCAGTTTGGTTCGGGTACTCGGGAAAATGGAGGGCTCCCCAGAGAACACGTGGAACTTTTAAGGGTTTTGTTATCTAACAGCATAATTGTTTGTTTTTCACTCCATTTTTTACAAGTTTTGATGCTCGATTTCTAGAAAATGCTGATAATCCCCATTGCTGCTTATCCTTTAACTGCATATTCCCTTGTTCTCGCTGTGACACACCTTTTAGCTGCATATTTTTTTAATATTCACTTTTGTTTTTGAGTAGTTTTAATTCTTGCTGCCGCTTATATTCGAACTGCACGTTTTACCCATGGGTAAACCCCTAATTTGGGTGAAAAATTGATTATTATATCGGAAATATGAGGAGGAACTATTGTAAAGACGGACGAGACGCATAATAGTTTCTATATCCAGTGTTTTGTAGTCTATTTGATCAATATTATCTTCTAATTTCCTTCGAAGAGCTAGTTCACATTTTTTAATGTCGCAAGACGTATACATAGAAATGTGTTTTTTATTCAGTTACCCTTTCACCGTTACTAGGAAAGGGTCGTCCAATTTTAGTTTGGTGTTTTTATTTTAAGGTTTGTTTTTTATATTTTTATCAGTTATATTCTGCACTGAGGACGGTCAAGCGGAGGTCTTGACAGAAATATTTGCAAAAATTTTTAATTTTTTCCCTGGCTGTTAATTGTCCTCGTTTTCTTCCTTTCTTCGTGATTTTTTGTTTTATTAGTAAGGAGCGACCCAGCTCAATAGTAACCGAAAAAATAAAAAACGGAATTTTGATTAAAAAAAAATATATATATCAAGAGAATCATATTTTTATGCTGATGTCAAATACATAAGTTTTATTCAAGACGAATTTGACCCCTTCACTATTTCACATTTATGGATATGCACGCACTGTTTCAACTTTCAAAATATAAACAAATTTAGATCCCGACGAAAACACCCCACGAAAATTCCAACACAATCCCAACAAAACCTTGAAATAGTTCTTTAGATACACGTCTAGAATTAATTTTCTTATATTGTGTTTCTACATTTAGTTTTAACTTTAAAACAGATTCAATTTCAATATTTAATGGGATCAAAAACAAGAAGAATAAAGGGGTACCTGTTCTACTCAAGGATCCTCTTTTATTACTTTACTAGAGAAGTCACATAAACAAAAAAAGATGATACGGCACAAGCATTAGATTAAGTATAGTATAGCTTTACCTAAGCAGGATAGATCGGTCGAATCTACGTTCGATAAAATAAATGAACAGTATGTGTCACCTGCAGGACCATAGGGCAGAGAATTTAAAGAATCGGGGAGAAAGTTATTACTCTATCTGTTATAGAAAATTCCACAGGGAGATATGCCATATAAGATGACCCAAATATTAACTATATCAAAATACAGTTAGAGCTTTCATTGTCGTCACAGCAAAAAGGAATGGAAAGAAAAACCAAAGATTAAAAAAAAAATTCTCAATGTTATATGAAGATATAGCCTTCTAGATTTGACACTGGTAGACTATTTCGTGGAGAGAAGAAGGAGCAAATGATGATCACGAGGAAAATAACAGACGGAAGTGTAGTTCTTATGTGGGAGACAGCATATAATTAGAGGGCAAAATTGTTCACGTGTGTTGTTCTTATGTCTGCCTAAGACCTATTTCAAGGCCGGGCACAGCACTCGGCACGTGGCAGGCTTGTATGTATTGATTCTAATTGTTGCTTGTCTTCTAACTGCAGATAATGTGTTCTTCTTGATGGCATGGTGTCGAGTTAGGTTCGATGCAACCACCCAGTGAAAAATGCTAGAAAGGCATATGATTCTAACAAGAAGATGTTTTAAATAAATACACGGTTGCTCGTTTAAATGGAGGATATAAGTTCGTTATTCTTTTGTTTTAAGTCTTGAGGTGTCAAATAAGCAAAAACAACAACACGAGATTGTCGCTTGCCACAAAATTCAACCACCATCAACCCCATCACTATCATCTTAACCATCATAACTCGACCACTAAACAACTCAATCACCCTGAACTCAACTACCTTAAATTCAACCACCAAACAATTCAACCACCACATATTTCACCATATTAGTCAACCACTATATAACTCAGGTCTTCATCTATTTTTTGTCTCGTGAGGGATTTTTAATATGGTTTTAAAAAAGGAGCACAAAACGAAACACTGCAATTGGTGCCATTTTCCTTAAGAGCCAAACATGAATCAAAGAGAGGAAAACTCTACTCTAAAGAACAAAATACGTGTGGGCAATTCGTATTTATATTTCTGTTATTTTTTTTTTCATAGAATCCTTGACAATGTAAGTGTTTTTATCTTCTAAATTTATTTAAGCTTCGATCTGACCACAAGCGCTGGGGGGACACACAAACACTGGAAAAAGTGGTTCTAAAGTGAACATTATTCTTCTTGGAGGAGGGGGGGGGGAGATAATCTGCAAAAATTTAAAGCAAAAACACGTCTTTGCAGGTATTATTACTCTTGCATATGAGCAATTGCTTTCATGTACCTCATTTTTGTTTCCTTCCCGAGGATATGTTTGAAGGTGTCTTGAAAGTCGTTGAGCAAGTATCTTATACTTTAAAATGTTCTGACCCAGCTGTTGAGCATCAAACATAGCTATTTCAAATTCCCTTGAGCATTTAGCATATTCAAACCTTACTTCTAAAATTATTCTCCACAAGTATTGCAAACAACGTTAACTCCGAGGTATCTATACTTATGTTTACTTTTTGAGATTAAAATCTGATTTCAAGGTTTTTTGGCTGCTCTCCAGATCTCGAGGAGAACATTGTAAAAATTGAGTTTGAAGGTTTAGGGTTTTATTTGCTCTTCTAAATTGAACAATTTTGCAGTCTACAATATTTTTACTAGAAACTCAATGTTTGCAAATGTCCTGATTGCTTAGGCCCTGAAGCACCTTAAAATATTTGGCGCTTCATTTTTTTCACGTTCTCCCTGGTTGTCGCTATGTGACAACCAGATATTTTTTATGTGCTATTTTATTTACGTTATTTTTCTATTTTCATGTCTGATTGTTAATCTTTAAAATACACTTCTCTATTTGTCTATTTAACATGCAGAATAATTGTACCAAAAACATTTTGCATGCACACCCGCTATACTTTACCCCCACCCCTAATATACAAATCTATAGCACAAATTTATTTCTAAAGTAACGAAAAAAACTAACGAAAAAACTGGTGTGTTCTCGAATTTTACAAAGCTTAAACTTGAGTGAGTGGCACATCAAACAGTTCGTGGTAACGAAATGTAAGTAAGGAGCGACCCGGCTCAATGGTAACCGAAACTCTAAAAAACGGAATTATGATACCAATAGATACATCAAAAGAATCAGATTTAATTCTGATTTCAAATATATAAGTTTCATCAAGTTTAGTCTTACCCATCAAAAGTTACACGCCTGAGGAAATTTGGCTGATTTTAGAAAAAAAGGGGAAAGACCCCCTTAAAGTTATAGAACCTTAATGAAAATCACACCATCATATTCAGCGTATCAGATAACCCTTCTGTAGTGGTTTCAAGCACCTATCTACAAAAACGTGAAATTTTATATTTTTTGCCAGAAGAAAGATCAATGATGCGTGTTTATTTGTTTTTTTTTCCCAGGGGTCATAGTATCGACCCAGTTGTCCTAAAATATCGCGGGAGTGCTCATTCGAACGGACATTAAAAGTTCTAGTTCCATCTTTAAGAGACCAAAAATGGAGGGCAACTAGGCCCCCTCCCACGCTCCTTTTTTTCCAAAAGTCACCCGATCCAAATTTTTAGATATCCATTTTGTTCAGCGGGGTAGAAGATATGAAAACTATGTCTTTTAGGATGAATTATTGCCCCGAAGTTCTCGGGGGGAGGGCTTAAAGTTGTGAACTTTACCCAATGTTAACATATAGTATTGGTTATTGGGAAGTAGGCCTATACAGACGTTTTCAGGTTTTTTTTTCTGGTAGTTGGGGGGGGGGGTCGGGGGTTATATGGAAGGATCTTTCCCTGAAGGAAGTTTTCATGGGGGCAGGGACATTGCTATGAAGGGGGCGCCGGATTTTCCAGCATTATTAAAGAAAAAGATAAGAAACTAAATAAAAAAAGGTTTTTCAACTGAAAGTAAGGAACGACATCAACACTTAAAACAAACGGAAAATATTACGTATATGATTGGGTTCACCCCCTAGTCAACACATAATAGATAGGTGATTTCAATAGACTGCCCAATAAGAAAAACCAAACAATAGCAGATAACAGCGCGTAAACTCAATTTCTGATGATAAACAGCTTGAGAATAGCGATATGAATGAAATTAAATAGCTTCAAGAAACTAAAACCTACTAACAGTTTAATTAAAAAATGTGACTCTTAATATTAAATAATTAAATTACATAGAACTGTTTCAGTATTGTGACAACCAAGGAGATCGCAAAAAAATGAAGCGCCCAGTATGTTAAGGTGTTTCAGGGCCTAAGCAATCAGGACATGTGCAAATATTGAGTTTATAGTAAAATATTGTAGACTGCAAAATAGTTCAATTCAGAAGAAAAAATTAAACCCCAGACCTTCAAACCATGTTTTTACAATTTTGTCCTCAAGAGGAGCCAAAACATTATACATTATACATTACTAACATTATTTACAATTCTTGTGGAATATATTTTTAGAAGTAAGGGTTGAATATGCCAAATACTCTAAAAGAATTTGAAATAGCTATATTTGATTTTAGAAGTAAAAATGTTTCCTGACCCGAGTTAGATGGTGCAAAATATTAAAATAAAAAGTAATCAAAGAGTCATAACGACAAGTAAATTTATTATTCATTCAATGATTTTGATTAAAATAATAACACTGACTACCCAGGCCAATTTCTATTCGTTTCATCCCAATTTTCATATGGTTATACAAATTCTTACGGATATTCGCATTATGGTAAGATAGCTAACCTTATTGATTATGTTATAATAAACCAAAGACTGGCAGGATCGATAAAAGATACTACGGTATATAAGAGTACTGTTATTGATGTTAATAGTAAAGATCACCATCTAGTAGTGTCTACGGTTAACCTAAAGCCGAAATACAAGAAGGATAACTAGCTTTCGGGAATCTAAGACGTTGGTAGACTCCAGGAGGATAATTTGAGAGAAACTTTCAAGGAACAGTTGAATATCAAACTGGAGAGTTTAATAATTTGACAATGTATAAAATTTGATGGATGGAATGATTTTAGGAAAATAGTTTGTGAAGGCGTTGATGGTGTCTAAGAGAAGAAAGTTAGAAAGATAGCTAGGAATATTAGTGAAAATGCTTTATTTTTAATGAAAAGGAGGAGGGGCTTATACAAGAATTATTTGCGTGATAGATCAAATGAAAATAAGAGCAATGTAAATAAAGTGGAGAAAGCATTAAAATATGCATTAATGAGGTGTGAAATGGAGGCCATGGATAAAATTACTAAAGATCTAGAAGATGTAGCCAGACGGCATAATAGTAAAATATTTTACTGGCACTTTATTAAATTGATAATATATTCTACTTTCTACATGATAATCATAAGAATCGCCATTTACATCATTTTTAACGTTTTGTTCCGTTTTTGCCACTGTTTTTTTTTGCTAGATGCAGGTACTAAATTTGTAATTCTAATTTATTTACAACACCTATCTATATTATTGTCAGCTTACTATATTATAAACCTACATTATTTTATGGTTAAAATAAAACTGGAAGCCCAGGCCAATTTCTCTTCATTCAAATACAATTTTTAGTATAGATGCCCAGTGTAAAAGTTTTCCTACAAACATCATTTATTTCCTTAAATTTACTACTGATATCATACTCGATATTCATCATCATCTGGGAATAGACTAAAAGTCCATCCGACTCCTCCCCCCTGAAGCTGTATTTTTTTAACTTTGATTTAGTTTCCCTGAATTTATTCAAATTGACTCTAAAAGTAAAGCTCAAGTCTACACAGACATAATTATTCCCGCCGTCTGTTCAATGCCCTAAAATCAAATGAATATTTATAATTCACTTCTTTAAATTCTAAATTCATTCCCAAAAATTTTACAAAATTAGATGATTTTTACCCAAGTTTTGCACTGTTCAACCGAAAGTACATTGTCATCAGCATATAGCACACGAAACAAAAAATCGAACATCACAGCACTAAATGAGGTCTAGATTTTTTCTACCATTGGAGAAAAAATGGCCAACCAATAGCTTATGGGCAGAATTAACGTGTGTTAACGTCTGAGGACAGTTGAAAAACCAATTTCAAACATAAGAAAATAAATAACTGACTAACGTTCCTACTATGCTTATTTTCAATTATTGTTAATATTTTAAAGTACAATCCTAAAAAAAACTATTCTTCTTCTCTTGTCCCATCAAACCTTCTATAATCTTGCCTCAGGAAAAGAAGGGCGGTATTCTTTAGTCAACAGTTGATGGTATTTCAAATAGTATTTCAAGCACGTATGTCTTTATCTACCGTTAACATTTAAGTGTGGTTCAACAAAAAGCTAGTTCCTCCGATGTAGCCCAATGAACCATCTATAATCTCACTACAGAAAACAGAAAAGAAGTTTCGTTAGCTATCACTACATCAATTTTACATTCCAAAGTAAAAAAACCTTCTGCTACTACAGATTATTACAAACAAGCAAATACAAACCTAGCTTATTATAAGATGAACGTCCAAAGATAAGCGATGTTCAGCCAATGGCCTTTAGGCTGAAATAATGGTACAGCTCCATAAGTAATTTCAAACGAAATTAACAATTGATCATTACTTAATTGGTGTCCAAGAAAAAGTTATTTCTTTTTATGTGGACCACCCAACCTTTAGTAATCTCATCAGCGTAAAGAAAGAAAAGAGGGGGAGGAGAAGGAGAAAAGAGGGGGAGGAAAAGAGGGGGAGACGGGGGACAAAAGGACACGACACCAATTTCGTCATTCAGAGGAACCAACTCTGACGCGACTTCAAAATGTTAAAAAAGAAGAAGCTGAAAATCTGTCCTATTAATCAAATGAATATCCGAATATAAGTAAAGTCATGAAAATAAATATCACGAGACGACCTACTTTCGTTTCATACAGGTTTGTTTCATTTTGTAAGTGCCACCAAACTTTGTCATGTCTTTACAGAACTTAGAGACCCCGCAATCAGATGACTGATATGCTTCACAAACCCCGCATCGATGGCGTCTCGGACCCTAGAATTATGGACAAGAAGATAAAATTTTCTTAAAAGGCTGTTTCTTCTAAACAGATAGAACTCTTTATTCAAAGCCTGGAACATATAAAAACTATATAAAGAAAAACACAACCAATATGAAGAAAAATCAAAATAACAAAGAAAAAAAGAAAAGAAAAAGAAAAAAAGAAAAACAATAAAAAGCAATCACAACGTGACTTTGGTGAAGTTCCTTTTAACCGAAATCAATTAAGTTGCAACTACGAAAATAATCGAAAAAATTAATTTCCAATAATTCACTCCCCCTCCCTACCCTATCTTTCAAAGAATAACACATACAGCGGTATAAATTCTGGCACTTGAAGAGCAAATTAAGTGACCCATCTTCATCAATCTCACAAGCTGGGTAACCAGTCTGACCTTCCATCCCGATTCCTGACCAACAAAAACTGCCATGAAATGGCAAGCAGTTTTCTTGCAGTTGGTTCCACATGCTCCAAATCAGTGGGAAGCCCAAACGCGGATAAAACACAGATCCCCGGAACGACGACCGAGGGGGGGGGCTAACAGCCTGATCCGCCTCGAAAATATTAAATTTAGGTAGATTTCAGGTTACTTCTTAATAAATATAAAAAGAAAACTTATTTTTTTTTTGTTTTCATTAAATTTTTTTTTTTACAATTACCCCCCCCCCCTGAAACATCACGGCGCACGGGCCCGGCAGAAACAAACTTGATTATCACGAATCTATACAAAGCTAATACTGACGAAGTACCTGTGATTACCTCTACCGCTTTCAACTTTGTATTTCTGTGTCTTTCAAAACCTAGAACTAATTTTTTTGAGGATGAGTACATCCTGAAATACTGTCTGTTTTCCAATTTGCACATAATTGCCAGCAGCAGTTGGTAGAACCTTCTATTTTTAAGACACAGTAGCCTTAGCCCACCCTTTAGGGCTAATGAATAAAAATAAAATGAAGCCAAGAGACTGGCTTGTAAAAATGAAGTTGTCAAGGCTCCAGGGATCTAGCTACCTTGTATTCCCAAAAATTACCCCCATGTTGCTGGTAAATTAAAAAAAAATAGTTAGTTTTATAATGAAGTAAACTCTAAAATTATTATCGTTAGTTCTGCTTTTATTAATGATATTTTTTTTTATTTTAACAGATATTTTCATTATTCTAAGAAAGAAGAAAGAGAGATTAAGAAGATGAAGAGTTTATTTTTGGACCCTAGAATAATGAAAAAAATATATATAAACACCCGTTATTGTAAAATAAATAAAGTTTACTGGATTTTGAATACTTAAAATGACAAAATACATTGGAAACTTTCTGTCAATAAGAATTACAGACAATAAAACAACAAATTCATTTCAAGACGAAGCATATACATTTGCCCTTTAAAGAAAAAATTGGCAAGCTCAATTAATAACTAATTTTGACAATCATAGGCAGCGCAATAGCGCTGCCTTAGTAAAGAGCGATGTAGACACAATGTATGTTTGGTTGGTTTTAGACCAGGGCATTTCGTATCGAAAGGGCTGTCGTATAAACTTCAAAAAGGACTCATTTAATTGGAAACTGGAAGTGCTTGTGTCCTTTTTAATAGCCGAAAGAGATTGGAAGGCAACAAAAACCCCTTCCACACCCACTCTTTCCCCAAACACATGTAATCAAAAATTTTGATATAGCCAGTTTGTTCAACGCAGTTGAAAGATCTTGAAATTATGTCTTTGAGGAGGACAATCCCTCTCACAGCCTTCCGGGCATGGGTTGTAAGTTATGCCCTGGGGGCATATGAGGTTCTTATAGACACCCCTGTCGTAGAAACTTCAAAAAGGGCTCACTCGATTGGAAATTGAAAGGGGTGATCCATTTACAATACTTGAAAGTAAATGGAGGGCAACTAACCCCCATCTCGTGCCCACAACACCCCCATACATCTCCAATCAACATTTTTCGATATTCATTTTGTTCAACGTAGTTGAAAAATCTGGAAATTACGTCTTTGAGGATGAAACCCCCTATGAGCCCTCCAGGCAAGGGTTGTAAAATTATGCCCTGGGGGCATATGAGGTTTTTTATAGAAGGCGTTGTCGTAGAAACTTCAAAAAGGGTTCATTTGAATAGAAATTAAAAGGAATAGTGCCTTTTTTAATAGTGGAAAGTGATTGGAGGGCAATTAAACCCTCTATCACGCCCATTATTTCCACAAACACATCTAATCAAAATTTTGATATAGCAATTTTTTCAACATAGTTTAAAATCCTGGAAATTAGGTCTCTGAGAATAATAACCCCCTCACAGTCCTCAGGGAAAGCGTTGTAAGTTATGCACTGGGGGCATACAAGGTTTTTATAGAAAGGGTTGTCGTAGCAACTTTAAAAGGGGCTCGATTGGAAATTGAAAGGGCCAGTGTCCTTTTTAATAATAGAAATTGATTGGAGAGCAAATAACCCCCCTCACGCCCACCATTTCCAAAAACGAATCCAATGAAAATTTTGAGATAGCTATTTTTTTTAACAGTCGAAAGTTATGCAAATTAGGTCTTTGAGGATGATGACTCCCTCAGAGCCCTCAGGGCACGGGTTGCAAGTTATGCTCTGGGAGCATATAATGTTTTTATAGAAAGCTTTGTCGTAGAAACTTCAAAAAAGGGCTCATGTGATTGGAAATGGAAAGGGCTAGTGCTCTTTTTAAGAGTCGAAGGTGATAGGAGAGCAACTACCCCCCCTCTCACGCCCACCATGTCCCCAAACACATGCAATCAAAATTTAGAGATAGCCATTTTGTTAAATGTAGTTGAAAGTTCTGGAAATTAGGTCTTTGATGATGACAACCCCCTCAAAACCCTCAGGGCAAAGGGTTGTAAGTTATGCCCTGTGGCCATATAAGGTTTTTATAGAAAGTGTTGTCGTAGAAACTTCTAAAAGGGTTCATTCAATTGAAAACTGAAAGTGGTAGTGCTCTTTTTAATAGTCAACAGTGATTAGAGTGCAACTAACTCCACTCTTACGCCCACAATTTCCTCAAACACACTCAATCAAAATTTTGAGATAGCCATTTTGTTAAACATAGTTGAAAATTCTGGAAATTATGTCTTTAACAATGACAAATCCCCCACATCCCTCAGGGCAAGGGTTGAAAGTTATGCCCGGGGGGCATATAAGGTTTTTTATAGACAGTGTTGTCACAGAAACTCCAAGAAGGGCTCATTCAATTGGAAATTGAAAGAGCTAGTGCCCTAATTAAAAGTTGAAAGTGATTGGAGGGTAACTAACCCCCCTCTGCTTACACCCACCATTTCCCCAAACACATCCAATCAAAATTTTGAGATAGCCATTTTGTTTAACTTAGTTAAAAGATTTGAAAATTATGTTTTCGAGGAGGACACTCCGCCCTCAGCCCTCATGGCAAGGGTTCTAACATACGCTCTGGGGGCATATAAGGTTTTTATAGAAAGGGCTGTCGTATAAACTTAAAAAAGGCTCATTCGACTGGAAATTGAAAGGGCTAGTGCCCTTTTTAATAGTCAAAAGTGATTGAAGGCCAACTAACCCCCCTATCACGCCCACGATTTCCCCAAACACATCCAAACAAAAAGTTGAGACAGCCATTTTTTCAACGTAATTAAAAGTTTTGGAAATTAAGTCTTTTAGGATGACAACCCACACCACAGTTCTCAGGGTAAGGGTTCTATATTATGTCCTGGGGCATATAAGGTTCTTTTTATAGAAAGTGTTGTAGTAGAAACTTCAAATGGGCTCATTCGATTGGAAATTGAAGGGCTAGTGCCCTTTTTAATAGTCGAAAGTGATCGGAGGGAAACTGAACCCCCTCTCACACCCACCGTGTCCCCGAAGCCATTCAATCAAAATTTTGAGAGAGCCATTTTGTTCAACGTAGTTGAAAGGCCCAAAAATTATGTCTTTGAGGATGACAAACCTACTGCACCCCTCAGGGCAAAGGTTGTGAGTTATGCCCTGGGGGCATACAAGTTTTTTTTTATAGAAAGCGTTGTTGTAGAAACTTCAAAAAGGGTTCATTCAATTGGGAATTGAGAGGGCTAGTGACCTTATTAACAGTCAAAAGCGATCGGAGGGCGAATGCCCCCCACACCCGTCATTTCCCCAAACACTTCCGGTCCACATTTTGATATAGCCGTTATGTTGAACGTAATTGAAGGGTCAGCAAACTATGTCTTTGAGTATGATAACCCCCCCCCCCTACCCACAGCCGTAACGGCAAAGCTTGTAAGTTATGCCCTGGGGGTATATAAGGTTTTTATAGAGGCCGTTGTCTTAAAAACTTCAAAACCGGTTCATTCAATTGGAAATTTGAATTGGATTTTGAATTCGGGCAATAGCCCTAATTTTAATTAGGGCTACTGCCCTAATTAACAGTCGAAAGTGATTGGAGGGCAACTAATCCCCCTCTCACACCCACCATTTCCCCAAACACATCCAATAAAAATTTTGAGATAGTAATTTTGTTCAACGTAGTTAAAAGTTCTGGAAATTAGGTCTTTGAGGATGACAAGCTCCCCCTCCCCCCATCCCTCTGGGTAAGGGTTGTAAGTTATGACCAGGGGGCATATAAGGTTTTTATAGAAAGGGTTGTTGTAGAAACTTTGAAAAGGGCTCATTCGATTGGAAATTGAAAGGGCTAGTGCCCTTTTTAAAAGTAGAAAATGATTGGAGTGCAACTAACCCCCCTCTCACAGCCACCATTTCCCCAAACACATCGAATAAAAATTTTGACATAGCCATTTAGTTTAACGTAGTTTAAAGTTCTGGAAATTATGTCTTTGGGGATGACACCCCCCCACAACACTCATAGCAAGGGTTGTAAGTTATGCCCTGGGGGCATATAAGGTTTTTATAGAAAGTATTCTAATAGAAACTTCCAAAACGGCCCATTCGATTGGAAATTAAAAGGACTAGTGCCTTTTTTAATAGTCTAAAGGGATTGGAGGGCAACTAATCCCACTCTCACACCCAACATTACCCCGAAAACATTCAATCAAAATTTGGAGATGACCAGTTAATTAAACGTAGTGTTAATGTCTGGAAGTTACGTATTTGAGGTGGACACCCCCCCCCTCCACAACCCTCCTGGCCCGGGGTGTTAAATATGTCCTGGGGGCATATGATGTTTTTATAGAAAGTTTTTTTGTAGAAACTTCAACATGGGCTCATTCGATCGGAAATTGAAAGGTCTCGTGCTCTTTTTAATCGTCAGAAGTGATCGGAGGGCAACTAGTCCCCTTCTCACGCCCACCATTTCCCCGAACACATTCAATAAAAATTTTGAGATGGCCATTTTGTTAAACGTAGTTGAAAGATCCGGAAATTATGTCTTTGAGGATGACAAATCCCCTACAGCCCCCAGGGCACAGGTTGTAAGTAATGCCCTGGGGGTATATAAGGTTTTTTATAGAAAGTGTTGTCGTAGAAACTTCAAAAAGGGTTCATTCAATTTGGAATTGAGAGGTCTAGTGGCCTTATTAATAGTCAAAAGCGATCGGGGGGCGAATGCCACCCCACGCCCATCATTTCCCCAACACTTCCGATCAACATTTTGATATAACCGTTTTGTTGAACGCAGTTGAAGGGTCTGGAAACTATATCTTTGGGTATGACACCCCCCCCCCCCACAGCCATCAGGGCTAAGGTTGTTAGTTATTCCCTGGGGGTATATAAGGTTTTATAGAAAGCCTTGTCGTAAAAACTTCAAAAATGGCTTTTTCGATTGGAAATTGAGAGGGCTATTGCCTTTTTTAATAGTCGAAAGTAATGGGAGGGAGAATCCCCCCCCCCCCGCCCATCATTTCCCCAAACATTTCCGATCAACATTTTGATATGGCCATTTTGTTTGACGTAGTTAAAAAGTCTGGAAATTATGTCTCTGAGAATAAAAAACCTCCCCCCCGAGCCCTCCGGACAAGGGTCATAAGTTATGCAATTAGGGCATACATGGTTTTCCTAAAGTTTTGTCGTAAAAGCTTCAAAAGGGGCTCATTCGATTGGAAATTGAGAGGACTAGTGCCTTTTTTATTAGTCGAAAGTGATGAGAGGGCAAAAGCCCCCCCCCCCCACGCCCATACTTTACCCAAACAAGTCCAATAAAAATTTTGAGTTAGCCAATTTGTTGTACGGATTTGAAAGGTCTGGAAAGTATGTATTTGAGTATAAGAAAGCCCCTAGCTCTCAGGGCAATGGTTGAAAGTAATGCCCTGAGGGCATATAATGGGTTTTATCGAAAGCATGGTCATATAAACTTCGGAGGGGGCTCATTGGATTGGTTATCAGTCGCTCTAGTGCTCTTTTTAAGAGTCAAAGTGATCGGAGGGCAGCTACCCCCCTCCCTTCCAAACACACACAGAAACACGTCGTATTGTCCCAAAATGCATCTAATAGAAATTTTGAGATAGCCATTCTATTCAAAATAGTCTAAATATCATATAACAAGGCTTTTGGTGTTGAAATAATCCCCAGAGATTAGGGGCAAGGGCTGTAAGTTATACCCCCAGGGTATTTAAGGTTTTTATGGAAGGGATGGTTGTTTAACTTTAAAAGATGCTCAGTGTTTTCCCTGAAAAAGACTATGCCCATATAAAACGAACAGAAACTAATTAAAAAAAGTTTTTCAACAAAATAAGTTTTCAAAAAAAAGTAAAGAACGCCATTAAACCAAAAATAAACAAAAATAGAATCAATCTACCAAGCATACAACTACCACAAATCAGTGTCAATAAATAAATAAAACCCAAAACAAACAGAAATTGAAATAAACAGAGTCAAACTCAAAACAAGCAGAGATTAATATGAGTAGAGTTCTACACCCCTACGCTTTCTAAAAGACAGAATATAATTTTTACTTTACTGAAAAAAATTATTTTAAATGTTTTCAGTTTTATAACTTTAAAAAATAAAAAATTAATTAAGATTTTAAGGAATAAATATCAGCATATGCATATTAAACTGACAATGCACATTATTTTCAGTAAATTCATTTGAATTTTTTCCAGTAAGTTACAAATTATATTCTGGCTTTTAGAAAGCGTAGGGTTCAGAACCTTACTCAGATTAATTTCAGCTCGTTTTGAGTTTGACTGTTTTTTAATTTTAATTTCAGTTTGTTTTGGGTTTTACTCATTTATTGATACTGATTTGTGGTAGTTGTATGCTTGGTAGATTATTTGATTCTATTTTTGTTCATTTTTGGTTTAACGGACTTCTTTACTTTTTTTTGAAAAACTTTTGTGGAAAAAGTTTTTTTTAATTAATTTACTGTAAAAGAGCTTACTCTTACCTTTTCATGTTCACAAGAAAATTATAAAAAGTTCAGTTTAATTTCTCCAAAATGACAGAAATCTTATTGGAAAAATAAAAATAAAATATGGAAACATAGAATCTCACTGTATGTATACTATAATCAAAACCAAAAATCTGTGTTCATTGCCTGTTTTCTCTTTTAATTTATTTATTTTATTTTTTATTGGTTTTACTGAAGCCTGGTCGAAATGACAGTCGAATAATTCATATAATGAATACAAAATCTTTAACGCCAGTCTATTTTTTTTATGTCAAAGCAAAAAAATATAAACAAAACTTGATTTCTAAATAGGAATAAAAAAACAAATTTCAAAATACCCTTTTGAGCCAATTCAGCCACAATGATGATCTTGGATTTGCTGGTGGTTAAATTCAAGAGAATTCAAAAAGTTAATAGAGATTTCGTGTATTAAACTCTGACAGTTAAAACAAAATTACTATAGGAAGATTTATCAACAGTTAATGTTGAAATAGCAATTCCTTATAACAGGTCGAGGAAAGTGATCGACTTACCAACTCTGGCCCTATCCACGAGGTCATTATTCGTGTATTTTCTTTTTCTGCCCTATCCGTTTAGTGACAAAAACGTATTTTCTTTCCAAAGCAATTTTTAAAACAGTCTTTTGAATGATTAATGTTGAGGTTTAAAATTTAATAGCTTAATACAAAGAACAAGTGTGTTTAGTAATCAAACAGTTCGTGGTAACGAACTGTAAGTAAGGAGCGACCCGGCTCAATGGTAACCGAAACTCTAGAAAACAGATACCAATTTTGATACCAATAGATACATCAAAAGAATCAGATTTCAAATATATAACTTTCATCAAGTTTAGTGCTACCCATCAAAAGTTAAGCGCCTGAGAAAATTTGGCTGATTTTCGAAAAAAGGGGGAAAGACCCCCTAAAAGCTATAGAACCTTAATGAAAATCACACCATCATATTCAGCATTTCAGCTCCTGAAGTGTTTCAGATTTCAAGCTCCTATCTACAAAATGTGGCATTTTGCATTTTTTGCCAGAAGAAACATCACGGATGCGTGTTTTTTTTTTTTTTTTTTTTTTTTTTTTTTTTTTTTTTCAGGGGTGACCGTATCGACCCAGTGATCCTAGACTATCGTGGGAGGGCTCATTGGAACGGAAATTAAAAGTTCTAGTGCCATTTTTAAGTGACCAAAAAAAATGGAGGGCAACTAGGCCCCCTCCCACGCTCATTTTTTTCCCCAAAGTCACTCGATCAAAATTTTGAGATAGCGATTTTGTTCAGCATGGCCGAAAATATGACAACTATGTCTTTTAGGATGACTTAATCCCCCGAAGTCCCCAGGGGGAGGGCTGAAAGTTATGAACCTTACCCAATGTTAACATATAGTATTGGTTATTGGGAAGCATAGAGACGTTTTCAGGGGGGATTTTTTCTGGTAGTGGGGGGGGGTGGTCGGGGGTTATGTGGGAGGATCTTTCCATGAAGAAAGTTTTCATGGAGGAAGGGACTAGTTTTTCAACTGAAAGTAAGGAGCAACATCAATACTTAAAACGACAGAAAACATTACGCACATGATTAGGTTCACCCCCTAGTCAATACCTCGCTCTTTAAGACAAAGATTTTTTAGTACTTTCATAATGAGCTATTTATTCTAATTAACGGCATTTGGGATTAAGAGGTAATTTTAAAAGAATTGGAACAAAATTCAAACTTTAGCTTAAAGAGCAAGGTATTGACTACGGGGTGAACCCTCTAATATACGTATTAAAAATATATAAATATAGAAGTTCGGTATGTTAGGTAGGTTTTAATTTTCGTATATTTATTACAAATAAAAAAGTTTGTTAATAAAATTAAACAAGTATAGAGAAAGCCATTTAATCAAATAAAAGTAAAATCAATATTCATATTTTGTTTAAATTATGAATGTATGGTGAGCCAAAATCAATACCTGTATTAATTCAAAAACGTTCAAAAATTAAATATAAAAAAAACAAGTTTTTTTAACTGAACGTAAGGAACGACGTTAAAACTTCAAACTAACAGAAATTATTCCGTATATGAAAGGGACTGTCTCCTCCTCAACATCTCGCTCTTTACGCCAAAGTTTGACTTTCTCACAACTCTATTTTTTGTAAACAATGAAAATCTTTAGCGTAAAGAGCGAGGTGTTGAGGAGGGGACAGCCCCTTTCATATACGGAATAATTTCTGTTAGTTTGAAGTTTCAACGTCGTTCCTTACTTTCAGTTAAAAAAAACTTGTTTTTTTTAAATTTAATTTTATGAAAGATTAACTCGTATAGCACCTTTTCTGTTTAATACCAAAATTTAGAAGAAGGTCTAGAACTACATGAGGATAGTATAATAAAGGCTCCAAATTCTAATAGTCTCCAGCTCTTTTGATTAGGAACTGACTGACCATATTTTCGAAACCCAAACCAATATTTTTTGGAAATACCACCCTCATTAGTAATGATCTGGGAATCAAACAAATTTTTCGAGAGGCGACAGAGACTAAACTAATTTAAAAAATAATACTTCTTTAAATACAGATGTAGGAGAATGCTTACTCAACACATTATACACAAATTTAACTAAAAATGATATAAATCTGCATCAAAAAGACCAATAATGTTTGCTTCCAATAAAGCAAGACTTGTATTAAAATTTGCCTCTGATTTATTTTAATCTGAATGAATTGCCTTGTTACTTTTTCTTTCTTGGCTGAACTTATCTTAAGTAATGATTCTATCATTGATTCAATCTTGGTTTTAGTTTTATTTTTACTTGTTTTATTGAAAGTTTAATTTTATATTTATTTATTTGTTCTGCTGAAGACTCTTAGGTACAGAGCCGAAATTTTCATTAATTTTCGGCTAAATTTCACGGTTTTGAAACAATTCCTCATTGTGTTACCTATGTTATACGTATACGTAAAATCGATGAAGTAATATAAATAAAATTACCTGATCAGCTTTTTCACTTTGCGCAATCTGGTCAGTAAAAAACATTTCAAACACATTTCTAACCAGCGGTGTTGTCGTAGCCTTCGTCTCCGGTTTATTTTTCTTAGCTGCTATGCCTCTTCCTTCTCTTTTCACTATTTTTTTTCTACAAAAATCAAGCCGATATATGGTAGTGAACAGTTAACTACACTGAAAACCCCGTACATCCGTAAAGCAAACCAAAGGTCAGAACTAGAATAGAGATGGAGGGAAGTCCAAAACGGTTAACTTAGTCTTTTTCTCTAAACAAAGTCAAGCTTATTTTTCTTCTTTTTTTTCTTTGCACTCACATAACAAAGTGTGTTCCTTATTTCAATTCCAACACACACTATCAATACTTTCAAAGTAAAGCTAGAAAAAGAAAAGGACGTCTGCCAGAGAATATAAATACTATTCATTATATACCAATGTGTGCTTTAAGGCTATCCAAGTGGAAAACAGAAGACATTTGCCGTCCATGCTAAAACGGCTAGATCACCCTCAGTGAAAATAATTGCTTGGACCTAGGACAGTGATAGTAGCAATTGGAGTATGAAAATCCTTTCCTTAATAGTCTCTGTTTGCTTTAAATTCTGCTTTTTGTGAAGACCAAAACTATAAAAGTAATGTCAATACCAATTATAAAGCGGTGAAACTTCTTCTAAGAGCTTTAGGAGCATCCTAAAAACTCTAAAAAAAAAAAATCTTCAAATAATTCCAGTGATTTACTTGCTTTGCCAAATAACTTATTATGTGGACAAAAATAAACCTTTTGTCGGCGAACAAGGCAGTTACCATCATTATGATATATATTTTTTTTGTCCTACGCAACAGCAACAGCTATAGATATTGTTGCTGAATTTATCTAAAAAATGGTAACAGCCACAGAAAAGAAAAGTGCCGAGAGTAGAAAAACTAAATGGCATAAAAATGTTGTTAGAATACAGTATCAATTTGGATTGCTCACTGATACGATTTGTAAATATTCCCTATCATAGCAACTTTTTCTGTTCGAACTTAGGGTAACTGCTGGTTCAAAAAATAAAAGCTCTGGAATAAAGAGCTGTCGCAAACTGGCAATCGCTCACAAATTAATTTCAGGGGGAGGGGCATAATACCATAAAAAAACAAAAAACAGGAGAATTACAGCTGAAGACGAAAAAAAGATTCTGATAATTCGGGCAGGCACATACACGGGTATTCATAAGGGGGCAGATTTAATTTTTTTTTTGGGAGGGGGGGCACTAAAGACACTTTATATGAGGAATAAAAAGACTTGCATGACAAATCATAAAATCTTTAGATTTCAGAGGGGGATGATAGGACCAGAAGACTCTGTGCATATTTCTTTTTATTATTCTAAAGTCGCGGAGCCAGGTACTTTTGCGAATCTGATTTGCAGCTAGTCTTTTGCATCGGTCCATCATGTTTCCAATTACGGTTGAATCTTTTTTTGAAGAAGTTAACAGATTGTGTATTATGCGCCACTCACTCAAGTTTACTCTGTGTAAAATTCGAGAACACATCGTTTTTTTTTGCTAGTTTCTTCGTTACTTTAGAAATAAATTTGCGTTATAGATTTGCACATTAGGGGGGGGGGGGTAAGCATAACGGGTCAGCATGCAAAATGTGTTTGGTACAATTATTCTGCATATTAGATAGATAGAAAAATAAGTGTATTTTAAAGCCAAATATACGGCCATGAACACAGTAAAATAACATAAATGAATATAGTGAATGGGGGGGGGGGGGGGTGTTTTACAAACAAAAAATACCCGGAGGCCCGAATCGCAGAAAAGGAACCAAGAGGGAGGCTGATTGCTCTCTAGTAGCAAGCGGCCTTTAAAGAGAGCACTAGAACTTTCCATTTCCAAACGAATAAGCCCCCTCCCAAGTTTTGAAAGATAGCTCCTTCGTTTGAAGTGGATGGGAAATGTTTTTTTGGTACTATTTAAGCCTTTTGGGGCTCCATTTTTAGATGAAGCAATATTTTATTTATTTTCCCTCTACATTTGGGGTCCCTTAGCCTAAGGTTTCACTTGTTTCCAGGCAATTGAAAAAATTCATCCCTTTTTTTAGCCCCTTGGTATATTTTTTGTACTCAATAATTTTTTGTACATTAGTCCCATGAACCCAAGGGCTTACTGGCGTAAGTTCCACATTGATCAGGGAAAGAAGGTTTCGTGACTCATTTGTCATATCCTGGTGGCTCAATTTTGACTTTTAAAAGGACACTAGAAATCTCAATTTTTGATCGAATCTTTGAAAATTGTTTGATCGAATCTTCCGACGTTTCTACAAAAAGGGGGAGAGGGGAAAGAAGAGGGGCCAGCTCCCCTCCAATACAGAACAAATTCTGCTTGTTTTATTTGCATATGTTAGCCCTTGTTAGTGTTTGTTTAATAGAAGAGAAGGTGATCGGGTTTGGTTTTGATCATATTATCAGCTAGAAGCTTTTAGGGACCGTGTCCTAAGCCAAGATGCAAAAATTCTCTATGGGTATTCATTAGAATCAACACGCGTAGCTGAGTAAATCAGAAGACGGTGTACAGGTCCGCCGTTTCCTACGAACTGCTTGGGAGATTGAGTTGAAACCTCAAAGGATTGTTGGATGTCAATTAGACCTCAAATTTTGAATTGAGGGAGGGAGGAGAGCTAAACCAAAAGACTTAATGTGTATCCAGTATTCAAAATAAGAAAAGCAGAATCGCTCTTATTTGTATTAAATAAAAAAAACAAGTTTTTTTAACTGAAAGTAAGGAACGACGTTAAAACTTAAAACGAACAGAAATTATTCCGTATATGAAGGGGCTGTCCCCTCCTCAACGCCTCGCTCTTTACGCTAAAGTTTTTTTTATTGTCTAAAAAAATAGAGTTGTGAGAAAGTCAATTAGCGTAAAGAGCGAGGCGTTGAGGAGGGGACAGCCCCTTTCATATACCGAATAATTTCTGTTCGTTTTAAGTTTTAACGTCGTTCCTTACTTTCAGTTTAAAAACAACTTGTTTTTTTATTTAATTTTTGAACGTTATTGAATTAATGCAGGTTTTGATTTTGGCTCACCGTACATGAATAATTAAAACAAAATTTGCATATTATATTTGGTTAAATGGCTTTCTCGAAACTTGTTTAATTTTATTTACGAACGTTTTTATTAGTAATAAATATACGTAACTTAGAATTAACTTACGTAACGAACTTCTATATTCATAAATTTTTAACACGTATATTAGGGGGTTCGCCCCCTAGTCAATACCCTGCTCTTTAAACTATAGTTCGAATTTTTTTTCCAGTTCTTTAAAAATGACCTCTTAATCACAATCAGTTGATCAGTTGAAAAACTTGTTTTTTTATTATTTAATTCCTGATCTTTTTCTTTAATAATGCTGGGAAATCCGGCGCCCCCTTCATAGCAATGTCCCTTCCCCATGAAAACTTCCTTCATGGAAAGATCCTTCCATATAGCCCCCGACCCTCTCCTTCCCCCACCTACCAGAACAAATCTCCTCTGAAAAAGTCTGTATACGTCCCAATAACCAATACTATATGTTAACAGTGAGTAAAGTTCATAACTTTCAGCCCTCCCCCTGGGGACTTTGGGGGATCAAGTCATCCTAAAAGACATTTTTATAATATTTTCGACCATGCTGAACAAAACGGCAATCTCAAAATTTTGATCGGGTGGCTGTGGGAAAAACATGAGCATGGGAGGGGGCCTAGTTGTCCTGCATTTTTTGGTCACTTAAAAACGGCACTAGAACTTATAATTCCCGTTCCAACGAGCCTTCCTACGATATTCTAGGACCACTTGCTCGATACGATCACCCCTGGAAAAAAACAACAAAAGAAACAAATAACGCATCCGTGATCTTTCTTCTGGCAAAAAATGCAAAATTCCACATTTTTGTCGATAGGAGCTTGAAACCTCTGCGGTAGGGTTCTCTGATACGCTGAATATGATGGTGTGATTTTCATTAAGTTTCTATAATTTCTAGGGGGTCTTTCCCCCTTTTCTTGAAAATCAGCCAAATTTTCTCAGGCACGTAACTTTTGGTGGGTAAGATCAAACTTAATGAACTTTATATATTTGAAATCAGAATTAAAATCTGATTCTTTTGATGTATCTATTGGTATCAAAATCCTATTTTTTAGAGTTTCGGTTACCATTGAGCCGGGTCGCTCCTTACTTACAGTTCGTTACCACGAACTGTTTGAAAGGCTGACTGGTCTTCTGATACTGTTAAGTTTGAATGTAATTTAATTAACATGGAGTCAAACTCTAAGCCAAAACCAAGCAAATTTCAAATTGAAAAAAAAAACCTTATTCTATATTCTGCCCCCTTCTCAACACCTCTGTCGTTACGCTAAAGATTTTTAGTGATTTCAAAAAGCTTTTATAAATAAGAATTCGACCTACATTTCTTTCCAAAAACATCAAAATCTAACATTTTTGTCCCTTAGGGCAAACATTTTTCAATTTATAGGTAAAAACCGGGATTTCCTAAGATTTTCTGTTGTTGTTTCAAACTACCAGGTTTTTAGGGTAGTACCACGTTTTGTTAGTATTGTCACGTTGAATTGCGAAAAAAAATTAATTAATTAAAAATGACAACCGTGAAAATTCGGACATCAACGACGTGTTGGTTCCTACAGACAATAACACCTTCAAAGAAAACCTACACAATCTTAAGCCGTTTAATGCCAAATTTTCTAGCCTGTTTATTACTTAATTTTCACCCAACTCCCTTTTTTTCAAATATAGCACCTGCTACTACCAAAAACTACGCAGCTGCATATCAAGGTCTTTTTCATTAAAAATTTAATTTTTAATTAAATTTTTTCTTAAAATTAAAATTAAATTAAATTCTAAAACTATTAAAAGTAAATTCTTAAATTAAATTTTTTCGATTTTTGCTTAATTTTATACAATATAGAGTTTTGTGGGTTTTCATTTAACCAAATCAAATGGTAAGTTTACATTTTCACTGTTCTTGGTACTAAAAAAAATTGAAACGGGATTTGATTTTTCATATGTTTGTGAAAACAATAGGACATGGAAATATCCTTAAAAGAAAAGCTTGACAAAGTTTAAATCCAGACAATAGGATATGAACACAGTTACAGCTCAAAACTCAAGTTCTCACTACGCAACGATTTTTGTTGCATGACAGATAAAATTAACTTGTCAATATCTATTTTTCTTAGCGAAATTTACTTTTCCAATATATATAGACATATTTTGAAAAAGTGATATACGTTTCCTTGCTGATCCCTAAAAAAAAAAAAAAAAAAAAAAAAAAAAAAAAAAAAAAAAAAAAACTTTTCCTAAAAAAAAAAGCAAATGGAAAGCAGCTGAAACTGCAAATTAGTTTCTCATCTTAGTACCATTAATACTTACAGCAACTTTACAGACTAAATCTTCGTACGCTGCTTCTAAATTATCAACTAAGAATTCAATAACTATTTTGGCAAGGAAGGATTTCTCAATAATGGCGTTCATAAATGGTTTATATGCCAGAGAGGGTTTCATGAGGTACTATTCGGCAAATGTAGTGCTGACGCTTATCAATGCTTCTTGTCCTCCGTCAAAACCTAAAAAAAGTACTTTGGCTAATTTAAATATTGACTTAATATTTCAAGAACTTAAAGAATCCAATAACTATTTTGGCAAAGAAGGATTTTTCAGTAATAACGTTCATAAATAGCTTGTATGCCACAGGGGTTTTCATGAGACAATATTCGGCAAACGCAGTGCCGTAAATTTTAAATTATATAAATTTGGTAATTTTTATACGTTTCACAAATTTTCAAGCCTAGAGAATAAAAAAAAAACATTAAAGCAGAACACATAAATTGTTGGATTTAGAGATTCTCAGGAGCACTTCCAACGAAATATTGAAAACAATAAAAATCTGTAAACCTAGAAGAAGAAACACTGTACTTTCTTCAAAAAAAAAAAAAAAAAAAAAAAAAAAAAAAAACAAAAAAAAAAATTAGACCGCATCCAAAGACGGAGCTAGATTTTTTAACAGATTTCTGAAAAGGATTTAACGAAAGAATAGAGAGACGATAGAAGAGAGGACTTAACAAAAAAAGAGAAAAGACAGACACATAATTTCTGCTCATTGAAAGAAATAGACATTTAACCTTAACAGCTATTAAATTAATAAATCGACAAAAGCATTTCAGATTTTTTGGAACTAGTTTGTCTAAACTCATTATTTCGACAAATCGCCTTTTTCTACAAAGAATCATTAGGATGGGAAATCTTCCAAAGGAACAACTTTATGTATAATATTAAGCTTAAATATCCTCTATTTCTTTCTTTTTAACTCTAATCAAAAGAAATATTTTGGCAGTTTTGTCATCATATGCTGATTTTAAGGTACTACACTAAGACCTTTTAAATCCAAGAAACGATTGAATTTCACTGATTTCAGTTTAGAAACAAGTACGCCATCAGATGGCAGCATGAAAATAGCCTAAAATAGTCCTTAGCTAATTACTACTACTACTACTACTACTACTACTACTACTACTACTAACAACTCACTACAGCACCAAGCCAATTGAGGCCAGCACAGCTACGCGCGCTTCTCTTCTATCCTAATCTATTCAAAGCCTCCCTCTTTATACCCTCAACGGAAGTTCCCAATTCCCTTAAATCTTTCTTTATGACATCCTCCATCCCAACTACAGACGACCTGCTTTCCGTTTAGCCCTAGATGGTTGGCATAAAAGGATAATCTTCGGCAATCTGTCATCCTTCATCCAAAGAACGTGCCCTAGCCATCTCAAACTTTCTCTCTTTATAGCCCTAGTAAACGAGATTCAACCACACTTCTCGTACAGCCTACTGTTTGAAATAAGGTAAGTCAAACGGGTAACCCGAACAATGCGTAGGTAATTTCTCTGGAAAACATCTAGCAGATCTTCATCCATTTTTCGGAACACCCATGCTTCTGACCCATATTTGACCCCTGTCACCACTGTAGCTTCCAACATTCTAGTCTAAGTTTGCAGACTTATCTTTTGATTCTTCCTAACTTTTCTCAACTGTGAAAAAACACCCTGAGACTTGGCTATTCTACTTTTAACATCTTTACCGCCCCCACCGTCTTTACTAATAATACTACCAAGGTAAGTGAAGCTGTCCACTTATCAATCTTTTCGTTACCCAACGTCACCTTTTCATCTTCACTTTTTCCTAGGCTTAGCAACTTAGTCTTCTTAACATTATTTTTCAAACCTATTCTAGCCCACTGAACTCGCAAAACCTCTAAAAGTTCATTCATTTTGCTCACACATTCATCTAGGATGCATATATCATCAGCATAATATAACGCCAGGAAAGCTTTTCCTTCCCATCTGTTTCCGTGTTCTCCTATTGCCTTTCCTGTCCCCATTGCCTTAGCTGATTGCGCATTTCATAATTTTTCTGGAAAGCATTATGGTCCTATTCAGGCCGGTAGTATTGAATTACAACATAAGATAACAAGATCTATTGTAGCACAGGAGATACACACTCTGCTTGGCAATACTGGGCCCAGGGTTCGATTCCCACCGCCGCAAGGTTGGGTGACAGGTTTGCTAGCTGTCACCGTAAAAAAAGATCCAGTAACTGAAACGTCTGTAGTAGCCTGCAGACGCTCCATTTGCCATTAATGGCTCTGAAGGATCTTTATCCTTATATTACTTTTATCGAGACAACAGAAACTGGAAACTTTATATTTCGATTGGAATATGCCCTCATCAGATATCAAATGATCATTGATTCAATGAAATAAACTCTAGTGAAGAAAAAACACATCTTTAACCATCTTTCTAAGAAAAAAATACGAAAATAAGAAACTTCCAATCTGTACTATTCTAAAACAATTCAAATTTTTCTATGCTACAATTTTTGAAGGCTGATTTCAAAGTTCTAAAATTTTACATGTTTGGAATCAGCATAAAAGGAAGATTCTTGAGGTGAGCACCTATTATCCAAAAACCGGAAAATCAGGCTTTTTAGAATTTTGGTTCTATTAACACGGGTCGCTCTTCACTTACTGTTCACTGCCTTGAACAAATTGATTCCTCGTTATCAAAAACTACAAAACCGGACCAAATTTTTCTCTAAAAATTAATAAAAATATAAGCAGTTTATTTAAGTTGCTTCATACAACTGAGCTCCACAGACAATAATCCATAAAAATAAAGAGATTGACAAAAACAAAATATCGTGTAAAAGAACTCCCGGAATTACAGAGCTTCCTACTCTAAATGATTCTTTTACTCTTCGTCAAAAATTCCAAGAAAATATTTACCAGAAATCCACCATGCGATGATTGGCCCCATCTCTTTAGCTGCAACGCCCCCTTCTATGTCAGAATTTTCATCATAGATTGGCTTCAAATATCCAGCAAAATAGATGAGTTTATTCCTTTCAATCATACTTCCGTCTATTGGACAAAGATGACCATGTTCGTCATACATTCTATGAATAGCAATCAATTCAATGAACCAATTATTAATATAGTAAGCAAATTAATATAAACATTTAATATATTTAAATTATATAATGTATATTTTCTTTTAATATTGTAAATTGGAAAACTTATTAAATACATTTTCAAATACATACTAACATTTCGCCCAATACCAAAGAGCTTGCCGGGCATTTTGATAAGTATGCATCTTTCTAAGTGGTTTCACCAATAAATATTGGGGGGGGGGATTTTTTTTTAATCTTGAGGGTGGCTCAGTTTTTTCATTTTTTTCAATGAAAATAAAAAAAGGTATTTTTCAGAAATCTCGCGGGAAGTCGGGGGGGGGGGGGTATTCTAGGGGAGAATATTATAAATTCAAAAAAATTGTAAATTAGAAAGCTTATTAAATACATTTTAAAACAAAGACTATAATTTTGCTCGATACCAAAGAGCTTGCCAAGCATTTTGATTATTTTAAAGTTGATTGGAAATAAGGTTCTGAAGCAGATTGTGCAATATTTTTATATTATTTCTAAGCATTTTCACAGAAAAATTTGACAGGTACAAAAATAAAACTTAACGCTCCCACACTGAACATTTTGATGTTTACATGCATGAAATGAATAAGATAAAGATAAAAATTCACAAGAATCCTTTGTTTTTCGATGGAGGAGCCTGAGGCGGTGAATATATAAAAGAACGGGGAAACATTACGTACCACTTAACACTATAGCCTCTATTAATAATAATAATAATAATTCATTTTTTACCCGTGATTTTAGAAAAGTAGGGTAAATAAATAAAGAAAAAAATATCAAAATACACAAAAACGATCAAAGAAACAAAACGATCAAAAGACACAGTACGTGACACAGTAAAAGTAATTGCGAGAAAAGACGGACAAAAAATACTATTTACAACGGGCATAACAACAAAGCACGGAAACGGTCACAGAAACTGGAATATAGTCTAGAAAAAGCTCGTCTCCTATGACGACTCAGGCTTCCAACAATTTTTGAATATTCTAGTTACAGGCCAACTCGAGAACGGCTAGTGAGATAATCCGTATAGGCTAAATACGATAAATCTGAACAACCTGTCAAATAAGTACTTTGAATCCCAGACAGAACTCTGACAATATAGGCGTTAAAGATATCGGGCGAAAGTACACCTTCTTGCCTGACTCCACTACGTACAACAATATACCCAGAAAACTCTCCACAACCCAACTTAAGCGGCAAGAATCAATGCGAACACTGAAACTTTGGAACCAAAATCACGGAAACGTTGACTCTATGTTGATGCAAAGTAAACCAAAGCTACGAATGACAAGCGCTGCTCAATTTTTTGAATATATTTAAATAAATAAAAAGGAAGACTATGATGAATTTGAGTCGTGTCCTTCAAAATATGAACAAGATCATGAAGAGTAAGTAGACGACTATGCGTTCAAATAGCAATACTCATGAGTATTGTATCGGTGAAAGGATAGTTCTGTACCGTATCGATGCTTTCGATTCATTTTATCTAAAATTAGACGTAAAAATAAACGTGCAAATGGGGATAAGTACATTTATTAGACAATGAAAACAGACACAAAAGTCTGGATATTTCGATCACATGTACAGCGATCGTCATCGTTTCAAATAAGTCTCTGTAAGTGCTTTGAGTCTAAAAAAAAAGAAAAAAAACTCTACTACAAGACAAACAATATAAAACATTTAAGAATGCTGTCAGATAAACCCTTTGTTACGGATAAAATGAAATAAAAATCGAAACTTTTTCAAACTCCCTGAAGCGACATATTTTACCGCAATAAGAAAATAATTTGGATAGTTTGCCTTACTTAAGAGTGACCTAAGAAACATAACCTTCTGAATCTTTCCAAATAGCAAGTATGGCTAAGCTCTAAAAAATGACACCAGGATCTCATTGGGGAAGATCACGAAGGCAGACGTCATTCTTACTATAGACTTCAAGAAACTTTGAAACACATGCTTGAGATTTATGCAAATGATCCAGCAAAATTTCGCTGCATGCCAGCTTATAATATAAACCCCAATTTAGGGACTAAGCTGGTGCTGCTAGGCTTATTCCTCCCCTCCCCCCCACGTGCAAAACTGAGCAGCCAGAGAGAAATTATGACAAACAAAAATAATGAAAAAAGGAATGTCCTACATATATTCCTAAATACAGGCAGAATATGTGGTGTAGAATGTCGGGGGTTGATGAGGAGGCAGCACCTCTCCTATATGGAATAAAATCTGCTCGTTTTGGGTTTAATATTACTCTTTACTTTCATAATAAAGGCGTAGACCAGAAATATTCCCGGAATTCAAGAAAGGTATTCTTTAATAGTAATTTCTGGTCGTTTTGAGTTTGAATTTTAAAAGGTATTTGTATCTGCTGAGCTTAAGTTTAAAATGACCTTTACTTTTCTTTGAAAAACTTATTTTTCGGAGTTTTTTTTTTAAATTAATTAATAAACAAATAAACCCACGCTCTACATTTTTGCTATTTTCCGGTATATCTTCCTTTGCTGCTGGAGCGGAACTAATGCAATATCTGAACAAAACTAGTCTAGAGTCTAGACGGACAACCCATGTCGTCAACCGATTGAGTCATTCAAACTTTCTATCAATCATTGTCAACGCTTGACTCAAGCTCCAAACAGGTTCCTTGAAGGTCAATCAGACTTGAATCAATCGATTGACGGAAGCTTTTAATCAAAATGATTGACGTCTAGGGTGTCTTTTAGACAGAGAAAAATTTTATTGAAGGGTTACAATAAAGAACAAGAGGAAATGTGTTTCTTGCATTCACAAATTTAAATTGTGTAAGCCCATATCATTAAGTATTTGAATGCTTAAATTGAAAGTAGGAATTCCAATAAATTATAATAAAAATTACCTTGTTGATATTTTTCCTGATGAATTTACTGTTTAGATCATCAAGCAGTCTCACGTGATCTTTTGTCATAAGATTCTTTAGTAAGTTTAGTTTCTGCTTCAGATACTGTTGCTTATTCAAAATACCATCCTTACTTTTATTTTCCAGAACTTGCAACCTATATAAAAATATAAAGTAATAACAAGCAAGTAAGATCATACCCAAATCCAATACACAGTATGCCTCATCTTAGGATATGTTTAGATAAGTCTTATAGGCCTAAGCTGACATTTGGATTTAAGCATACAATTAAAACAGTTTAAACCAGCTTCAGAATTCATTTAAAAGTGTTCCAGTTTATATTAGATAAGTATTATAGGCCTAGGCTGACATTTGGATTTAAGCATACAATTAAACAGTTTAAACTAGCTTCAGAATTCATTTGTAAAAGTGTTCCAGTTTATATTGTAAAAAGTTTTCTAGCAAAATGAACAAATTGTAAAATATAAAAAAATCTTTTCTTCCTCTTTGCTGATTTTCTGTGGTGTCCTGAAAGGAACAGAGATTGGTCCTTTATGCTTCCTCCTTATAATCAACGATATAACTGTTAGACTAGACGAAAGATGAATATGTGTAGATGACCTTCCCTAGCTGAGGTAGTATCTGGAGTGGGTAAAAGTCAAAGTTTCAATTATATGAAAAAATTACCTCTAAAGGAGCAAAACTGAATATGGTGGTAAATAAAGATAACTGCTTAGCAACGATAGTTTCATTTCTTGTAAAAAGCTTTCCTAAACTGGAACCACCTATAGACCCAAACATGATCAGCAACAGCTCAACCCTACTAGGGGTATTCATTTCTTCCAATCTAACCTGGCATGAAAATACAAGATTGACGGTAACAAAAGCAAACGGTGCTAACCAAATGCTGAAAGCTTCAAAGGAATTCTAGTTCCAAAGAACAAACTAAACTAATCTTCTGCATGTTCATCAACCCAATAGTGGAAAGTGTATGTACTTTTTAGAATTTCTCTCTATCTAAAGAAGAAAGTGACAAAACTGGCTGGGTTCAGAAGAGTTTACTTCAAATCAAACAGTTTGTGGTAACAAACTGTAAGTAAGGAGCAACCCGGCTCAATGGTAACCAAAACTCTATAAAACGGGTTTTGATAGCAATAGATACATCAAAAGAATCAGATTTCAATGCTGAATTCAAATATATAAGTTTCATCAAGTTTAGTCTTACCCATCAAAAGTCACGCGCCTGAAAAAATGTGGCTGATTTTCGAAAAAAGGGGAAAGACCCTCTAAAAGTTCTAGAACCTCAATGAAAATCACACCATCAGATTTAGCGTATCAGAGAACCCTGCTGTCGAGGTTTCAAACACCTATATACAAACATGTGGAACTTTGCATTTTTTGTCAGAAGAAAGATCACGGATGTGTGTTTTTTTTTTTTTTTTTTTTTTTACAGGGGTGATCGTATCGACCCAGTTGTCCTAGAATATCGTGGGAGGGCTCAATGGAACGAAAATTAAAAGTTCTAATGCCCTTTTTGAGTGACCAAAAAAAATGGAGGGCAACTAGGCCCCCTCCCACGCTCATTTTTTTCCCAAAGTCACCCGATCAAAATTTTGAGATAGCCATTTCAAAATATGATTAAAATGTCAAAAATATGATTAAAATGTATTTTAGGATGACTTAATCCCCCAAAGTCCCCGGGGCGAGGGCTGAAAGTTATGAACTTTACTCAATGTTAACATATAGATCAACTGATTGTGATTAAGGGGTAATTTTTAAAGAATTGGAAAAAAATTTGAACTTTAGCTTAAAGAGCAGGGTATTGATTAGGGGGCGAACCCCCTAGTATACGTGTTAAAAATTTATGAATATAGAAGTTCGTTACGAAGTTAATTCGTAAGTTACGTATATTTAGTATTAACAAAAACGTTCGTAAATAAAATTAAACATGTTTCGAGAAAGCCATTTAACCAAATAAAAGTAACAATAATATGCAAATTTTGTTTTAATTATTCATGTACGGTGAGCCAAAATCAAAACCTGTATTAATTCAAAAACGTTCAAAAATTAAATTAAAAAAAACAAGTTTTTTAACTGAAAGTAAGGAACGACGTTAAAACTTAAAACGAACAGAAATTATTCCGTATATGAAAGGGGCTGTCCCCTCCTGAACGCCTCGCTCTTTACGCTAAAGTTTTACTTTCTCACAACTCTATTTTTTTAAACAATAAAAAAAAAAATTTAGCGTAAACAGCGAGGCGTTGAGGAGGGAACAGCCCCCTTCATATACGGAATAATTTCTGTTCGTTTTAAGTTTTAATGTAGTTCCTTACTTTCAGTTAAAAAAAACTTGTTTTTTTTATTTAATCATCTACAGAAATCCCCTGCTGCCTTACAGTTTTATTTCAAAGCATTTGAACCTGACCCTCCTTTTTGTCTGGTTTGAGAAACTATGATTGCAGTTTGCCTCAGCCCTCCTCCCCCATCCCATATATAAGAACTTCCTCCTGTCTCCCTTTGCCTCTCTTAGATCCCAACTCTTCAGAGAAGCAGCTGTGAAAGTTTCATAACTAAAACAAGTTTACTCCAGGTCACAGCATTATAATCTTGAAGCTTTGTGCCAGTTTTTGTTCAAATTTTTAACAATTCATAACTTGCGTGTTTTATTGTATCTCGTTGACAAATTTTTATCGTGGTGACTCTGTCTTGATTATTAGAGTATTTTCAACTTTGCAACCAATTGATTGACTAAAAATACCATGATTAAACCATGCATATGAGAGTGTATCTTGTCTATAATAAACAATTTTTTATCTTTTTAAGTTGGAATTTATTGCTAAGTTTTTAAATTTGAGATTTTATCAATTTGATTCTAAAAGTTTATTTCAGCAAAATATGACGTTTTATACACTTTGTTTGTAGAAGACGAAGTACAATACTTAGTTTGCAGAAAGACATGATATCAAAATAACCCCTCCCCCCTCCTCCCATGCACATTAGTTCTTGTAATCTACGTCAGGGGAACAATCCAGCAGTCAGGGCTTAGAAGAATGGGGCACCTTCCCCTCCCATAGAGGATTCTTGTGGTTCATAGATTGTTCTAAGTTCTATATGAAAACCTTTTTTTTGCTGATTTTTCTTACTGGCAAAGAAAACACAAGATACAACAAATTTGCTTCTTCACAACATAGCCTAGTGGCTGCATGTAGCCAACTAATTCTCAATCTACACCCAAAGTAACCTTTTTCTTTGAGGCATCAGGCTGTTATAAAAATTAAATAGTGGTCTTGCCTTTTCAGCTTCTAAGTTTTAAAAACAACATATAGACCAAATTGGATTAAAATTCTTACTATTTTCAGAAGGTAATAAAAAACATAAGAATAATCTAATCATGTATGTAATAGCTAAGACGGCAGCACTTGTTGATATAGTCCTGACACAGAGAAGCAAAAATATTACATATTTCAAAATACCAATGAGATAATTTTGTCACAAGAATGTTTTTTTTTTAACTTAATTTATTGGTCTTTTTTGTCTTATTTTCTAATAGTTAAACTAGGGAAAAGCTAACAGCCCACAAAAATCGTAAAAAATTTGTTTTAGATATAGGGGTGTACCCTATTAAACTTTACAAACTACCACGCTTTTCAAGGATAATTTTTTTTTTACTAAGAAAAGAACAGAAGAAAAATAACAAAGACACGAGCTCTGGGCAACAACTTTACTGTAAACAAAATAACTGACTGTAATTATATGTGATAATTTTGTAACAAATGTCTCTTGTAACAAATTTGAAGAAAATCTATTCAGAAAAATCTACTTTTAAGTTACCCTTCTAACCCTTAAAATTGTATTTCAAGAAACTGACTTTTGACCAAGCCATTGCAATATCTGCTTTATGCAAGTCTTTGTTAGTCAATTTGGATATTTATAAGTGATGTATGGCTGAATTAGTGGGAAATTTGGATGAATTACTTTTTAAATTTTTAAAATGGACAAAAGATAAATATGAAAATTCAAGTTTCTTGTGGGTAGCTTAAAACATTAAGAATACATCATACCTTGACAGTAACTTTAATATGTTAAATTAGGTGGCCGGCGTTTACCCCCCCCCCGTGGAAAATAAGGCTTTTCAAATCTAAGAATTGTGTTTGATTTTTTTTCCGTAGGGGGAAGGAGTTTTGGTACTTGTGTATTATGCGGAACTTCATCGGGTTTATGCTGTGATACACTCAAAAACGAACCAGCGTCCTTGTATGTTTATTACAGTTTAGAGTAAGCCAAAACAAAGACAAGTGACAAAATGGGTGAGAAATATATAATTTGGGCTATATATTTGCATATAAAGGGGAGGGGATAACAAGGGCACCGGCAAAAAATTTTCCAGTGGGGCTAGACGCCAAAATAGCAGTGGTGGTTGGGCGACAGTTTAGGTGGTTTAGGCCACCAAACCACGACTTTACCCCGAAGAGGACAAATGCAATTAAATTGCAATCAATTTAAAATTCTGAGAAGCTAATTGATTTAAATGTATCAATAACTATACTTTAGGCTTCCCAGTTTCAAAAGAAGTAATGTCAAACGGTGGCAGTACTGGATTCAACCAAGTTGATTCACTTTTTTTGTAATGAAATCAGGCTACGTTTGGTGATCTATAATTGCGTATCAGCTATAATGAGGGGGTGTGAGTAATTGTTCCTGTGAGTAATAATTCCTGTTTGTTTTAAGCT